>NW_027256888.1:6507151-6749462 GCF_029215685.1 Pituophis catenifer annectens
TCCATTTTTTTTCTTTGTTCTTGGGACATTCAACACACACCATGGTATAATTGCTTTGATCCCCTTAATTATAACAAGCTCCTATGTCCGTTCCTTTCTGGCAAGCATAGTGAGAGTATTCTTACGGGATCAGTTAAACAGTTCATTTAGGTTGCTCCTTAATGTCTAAGAAGGTTACTCTGTCCATAGCCTTTAATCATGTGCATAGCAGATTCATAGTGATATTTTTAATAATTTGTTTATGTTTTAAATAGCTTGGTGTTCTAATAGACCTCCAATTTTTTTAAAAAAAGTTTTTTTGGTAACTTAGGAAGATTCTGGAGGTTAGCAGAGTGTGAAGTTTCCGAAAGATGCCCTAATTAATTCATGAGCCATGAGCCAAACTTCAAAAGAAATACAGTCATTTATTAAGAGCACCATTTTGGCAATATTCAGATGCAGTTAGAACTAATCCCACCTAGATTTACGTTCCCCTATGACCCTGTCTCTCCCCTCCTCCCTGGCCATGTCATAAATCACATTCTCCAATTAACCACTTTGGCTGGCTGTGAAATCCAACACCCTCCTACTAACTGCGGTAAAAAAGCATGAATGGAATGTAGCTTCAGTTAGGGAAATCAATCAGCTCTATCAGTTCTCCCTCCCTCCTGCTCATGGCAACTTGAAAGCTTTGCAAATTGACATAGAGGCTTCCACAAAAATAACAGTCCTTTTGTATCATAATCTATTGGATTTTATAATTATGTCATTCACTGCCAAACCGGTTCTCCATCTAAGTTCAGTTTTTTCTAAAAATGGAGGACAAGAAAACGGAAAATCCCACCCCTCGGTTGTGGATTTAACAGTTGGGTGTAACATGCAATAGCAAAGAGATCTCTTTTTAAACATTTTTGCACCATTTTCCTCAAGCTTCACCATCCTTCTAATTTGCTAGATTTGTATATAGTATACAGAGGCTTCTGCATTTTCTTCCCAAGCTTCATGATCTTGAAATCTTTGGGCTTTTTATTGGGGTTTCTTCTGTTCATCTTACTTAGCTGCAGAAGTGAAATCTGTCTTGGCAAAAAGCTCTACTTTCCACAGTAAGTGTTTTTTGGAGACAGATTATTATTTTTTTCCCAAGCTTCTTTTCTGTTCTCTGTTCTGCGATCTGCACTTTTATTAGCTCTGGTTGCTTTTGCTTTTGCTTTTTTAATTTATATGCCGCCCTTCTCCGGAGACTCAGGGCGGCTTACAATGCATTAAGCAATAGCCTTCATACTTTTGTATATTTATACAAAGTCAGTTTATTGCCCCCACAAACTGGGTCCTCATTTCATCTACCTTAGAAAGGATGGAAGGCTGAGTCAGCCTTGAGCCTGGTGAGATTTGAACTTGCAGTAATTGCAAGCAGCAGATGTTAATAACAGTGCTTTAGTCCACTGTACTACAGGCTCTTCGTAGTTATTTTACCATTTGGATAGCTTCACAAAGATTTAGGTCTTCTGTGGGCTGAATCCTCTAAGACAATCCAATTGCCTTTATCTACCTCTAAGGTAGTCTTCCATTTTTCCCCAGCAAAACCACAATATCTTGTAAGCTCATAAATGTCTCTAATGTATAACTCAATATTTCATCACGTAACAATTTTATTTGCCAGAAAGAAAAAAGAAAGAAAATACTGCCTCGTAGAACACATTCCATTTCTAAATGAAATGAGCCTTGAAATTTAGCCAGACACTCTATTCTTTTTTCTTCTTCTTATGAATCTTTTTTTCATAAATAAATAAATAAATAAATAAATAAATAAATAAATAAATAAATAAATAAATAAATAAGTACATGGTTTACACATGTTGTTTTCTCATAGGATAGAGAAGAGAATTTTGTAACTACAAGCAGCATGCAATATTTTTTCCCATTTAGACCATAACATAGGACTATTCAAACTGAAGGCATCTTTTGAAAAAAAAATGAGACATTTCTTAAGTTTCCGAGTTTAGATTTAGATTTATCCCATGGCACAGAAGTTCAGACGATCGCAATCGCTGATGGAGAAAGACTTTATGCAGAAGGTAAGACTCACAGTTGATGATGTGAGTTTTCTTCTGTTGTGGTTTTCTGTTCTCCATGAGTTGTGTTCACTGACCACGCCCATTCCTTCAGAGAATTAAAAGAGGTATGCTGAAGGGTGTAGGTGTCTGTCATACCCCAGCACAGGGGTCAGCAACCTGCGGCTCTGGAGCTGCATGTGTTGTGACTCCGACCCCCGAGGCCAACTTATCGGAAGGAGAAGGCTCCGAACATGAAGGAGAGGAGTTGGCCAGGCCTACCTCTCCAGGACCCTCCTCTCTGGCAATGCCTCAGGTGTCTCCCGAAGGAGAAGAGATTGGCCAGGAGCCAGGTATCTCTGAACAGTCGGACAGTGACGGAGATAAGTCTTGGCTGGATCCAAGCCAGTGTCAGAGAGACAAGCGCATGCAGCAGAAAAGGAGGCGTGCCAGAGATTAAGCTGAGTCACTGGACCACACCCCACAGGGGATAAAAGGGGGTGAGGTGGCCATTCAGACTCTGTGACGGACAAAACTAACTACTAGCGAGTCACATTGTATGTTTGAAACAACGTTATCTGCCTTGGATTTAATACGGACTGGACCTGACAATTCTTGAACTGTGTGTATCTTGTTTGGGTTTATCTGCCGGAGGAACAACCCCTCCCTCTATGAGTAAAGTTCTTGGCAAGCAGCTCCTGGGTTGCTGCCAATCCTCTTATCGAAAGAATTTGTTGTCTGCCAGTTTTATTTAACCCCTGGCTATCTCTTTGTGTGCGTGTGTGAGATGGGGACAGAACAGCATGTGGCTCTTTCACCCCTCTGCTGTGGCTCCCTGTCACTCAAAATATGTGTCACAACCGCCAATGTGTAACACCCGCTGGCATGTGATTTATTCAGCTTTTCAACTCTCCGTAGGCCAACCATGGATAAATCCAAGAAAAGAAAAGCTTCAGAGGAAAACAGAACATTTAATTCAACAACATATGCTAGTTTTGTGGCTGTTCAAGAAATAGTCAGGCACGGGAAGGGTTTTGTGGCTCCCGGTGTTTTCTTTTCTGTGGGAAATGAGTCCAAATGGCTCTTTGCATGTTTAAGGTTGCAGACCCCTGCCTCAGCACCTTTAGATACTGTTGTTGCTCTTTAGCCCCATCTAGTGGCCGGAGGGACAAATATGCCTGAACATACCATCTTTATATACTGTTGTTGCTCTCTAGTGCCATCTTGTGGTCGGAGGGACAAAATACCAAGTATATTGTTTGAAGCTGACCGAACCCATTTTACCCATTAGCCTGCACTCTCAAATCAAGTCCACGACTCCATTTCCTTTAGCATTTGGAGAAGGCAGAAGCACAAAGAAGAATCCATCTTAATCCATGGCACATGGTCATCCAAGGACAAACCCACATCCCAAACACAGAGCATCACTGGTGAGATTTAAATTACTTGTATTTACTAATTGTTATGTTCAGCAGTAACTCAATACTGTCTATGTTGTATTCAGTTCCTGTTGTGTGTATCCCTATTTGCCACAGTTTCACCATATCCTGTTCTTTCAATAAAGCATTCAGGTCTACGTACATGGTCTGTTTTTTTTTTTTTATTGAAAAGTTTTACAAGAGCCTTGGTAGTACAAGGGTTTGAGGCACCCTGTTATTAAGCTGCTTAAGACCAGCTGCCTGCAATTACTGCAGGGTTCGAATCTCGCCAAGGCTCAAGGTTGACTCAGCCTTCCATCCTTTCTAAGGTAGGTGAAATGAGGACCCAGTTTGTGGGGGCAATAAGCTGACTTTGTATAAATATACAAAAGGATGAAGGCTATTGCTGAGCACATTGTAAGCCGCCCTGAGTCTTCGGAGAAGGGCGGCATATAAATCAAATTAAAATAAAAATAAATAAAATAAATTACAAAAAGTTTACATATTTCCCCCCCCTTCCCTACCTCAACCTCCCCCCTCCCCCCTCCTCTTCCCAGAACAAATTACAGGGTATAAACTTCAACAATCATAATCAATCCTAGTCTAAACAATTATGACATTCCACATCTCTTGTTCCTTCAATTCCCTAATTACCCGCCTAGCTTTATTACTTAAAGACACACCAAATATCTATATAATCATTCATAACCTATCTGCAATTTCTTATTCTGGTATTTGGTCTGTTTTATTGGAGGATAGGTGGGTTTAGCTGCATGTCGAGCCACACACAGACTAACGTGTAATGAGGACCGAACAGTGTCAATAGAAGAGAGATTGGCAGTTGAGTTGAATTCACATAGAAGTTGAAGTTGAATTCATCAGAGCCAGCATTCTCTTTAAGTCAAAAAGCAAATCTCTTTTTCTAACTACAATACTATTCTATAAACGTTTGACATTATTGCTTTTGATTGTTTCCAATAGCCGAGTATTAAATTCTAGAAACTGGTATAAGGGCAAATGGTTGAAACTCTAACATCTTTATGACCCAACAAGATTCAAGTTGATATCAGAAAACTATGGCAAATAATCACCGAATCGTTTCTTGTTGTTGTTGCCATTGTCCTTGTTTTTTTTTTACAGCTTCCATTTGCAGTAGAAATCGTTTGTTTTATAAAGGTTAAAAACCTCTTCAGATTTTATTTGAGCCACACTGTAATGATTATCCTGATCTATGTATGCTATTAAAAAGTGCTGGAGAAGAAATGTTCTTCATCAAGACTGCGTGCGAATTTTTTCCAAACGTAGTGCTTTGGTTTTGCAAAACCATGATTAATTTTATTTTAATTTAGATTTATCACAGTATCTGGGTGTGATATTGTTTCTCTTTGATCCATTTTTAGATAGATTTGTTGAGATAAACAAAATAATGCGTCCTAACTTGCTGCTTGCTAATATATATATATATATCCTCTTGGCTTCTAGGTGCTTGCTAAGAAAGGATTTTTCGAAGTGAACATCAGATCATTAGTATTTCATATACAGTATTATATTCCCATGTTCTGATGCGAAGGAGTTAGGCGTTCTACTCCCACTCCCCACCTGAAAAGAACTCTGTCCCAACTGCCAGTTGCCTTATATTAACACGCTCTGATGCTACCCTTCACTAAACCGGGTGTGGGCACGGCCAGCACATGACTTATCCGGCCTGCAGGCTGGGGCATTCTATTCCCCCTCGCTCTCTGTTCCAACTGCCAGTTGCCTTATATTAACACTCTGATACTACAAAGTTACACATTCTACATTAAGTTTCAGGCTTTAAGTGTCAATTTATCAAGCTACGAAATAATAGTTTCGTACCGAAGCACGGGCATTCAGCTACTATGTTATATATTCCAGAGCCTCCTCACTACAGAGGTCTAAATATTTTTTTATATATAGATTCTCTCTCTATCTCCCCCCACCACACCACCCTTTTTCTTCATGAAACACTTTCCCCAGCCCCTTTTCTCAATGTCTTAATATCTGTTTCAAAGTTTCCACTGGGAGGCATTGGAATTTTTTAAAAAGAGTCCTGCAAGGACATTTTAACAGCTGCAATTCATCCTAAAATATTGATGTGTCTTTTTAGGCCAGCTTTTCATTTTCTTGTTTGAGTTTTTCCCCCCTCCATGTTGCAGTATGGTTATAAATGTATTTCTTAATATTTTGGTAATATTGACCCCTAAATATTTTAAAGGTTTATATGCTATTAGAATTCTTAAATCTCCAGATGCGTCCTTTGAATTTTAGGAGGGGTTTGAAGAAATAACTTCAAATGAGATTTGATAATCCTGACACCTTTGCAAATTCTGCCTGTACCTTCTTAACATACTTTAATGTATAAAATGCATTCAAGAGAGGTTCCATGCCACCTATGAATAAACTTTAAAGACAGATCTTATTGGCTTATTGTGTCACATGGATCTGATTATTACTAAAAAACATGCTATAGCCAGATTATAATAAAATTTATAAAGTGTAGTCCTGTTCAGTGCCTAATGCTTTTGAATTTGTTAGTATCACTTTATAATGCATTGGTAAGACCACACTTAGAATATTGCATCCAGTTACTTATAGATAGAATAACAGTGTTGGAAGGGACCTTGGAGGTCTTCTAGTCCAACCCCCTGCTTAGGCAGGAAACCCTACACCACTTCAGACAAATGGTTATCCAACATCTTCTTAAAAACTTCCAGTGTTGGAGCATTCACAATTTCTGGAGGCAAGTTGTTCCACTGATTAATTGTTCTAACTGTCAGGAAATTTCTCCTTAGTTCTAATTTGCTTCTCTCCTTGACTAGTTTCCACCCATTGCTTCTTGTCCTACCCTCAGGTGCTTTGGAGAATAGCTTGACTCCCTCTTCTTTGTGGCAGCCCCGGAGATAATGGAACACTGCTATCATGTCTCAGCACCCAATATAAAAAAAGATGTTGAGACTCTCGAAAGAGTGCAGAGAATAGCAAGAAATATTAGGGGACTGGACGCTAAAACATTTGAAGACCGATTACAGGAATTGAGTATGTCTAGTCTAATGAAAAAAAGGACTGCCAGTGACATGATAGCAGTGTTCTAATTTTCTAAAGCACCTGAAGGCAGAACAAGAAGCAATGGATGGAAACTACTCAAGGAGAAATAACCTAGAAGTAAGGAGAAATGTCTTGATAGAACAATTAATTAGTGGAAGGGCTAGCCTCCAGAAATTGTGAGGGCTTCATCACTGGAGGTTTTTAAGAAGAGATTGGACAACCATTTGTCTGAAAAGATATAGGGTTTCCTACTTAAGAGGGGGTTGGACTATCCTAAAACTTAGCACTGATGAAGTATTCCAGTATTTCACATGAAGTAAAGTTTTCCACCTGATTTTTTTAATCTTCAACTGAATTGTTTTGTTATGTATTGTTGTGGCTCCTTTACCTGAGCCTGTGTCATCGGCAGGAGAGGACTCCGAGAGTGAAGGAGAGGAGTTGGCAAGGCCTCCCTCTCCAGGACCCTCCTCTCTGGCAATGCCTTCGGTGTCCGCCAAAGGGCAAGAGATAGGGCCGGGGCCAAGCATGTCCATGCAGCCACAGGTGAACAGTGATGAGGGAAATGAGTCTTGGCTGGATGCTCGGCAGCGTCGCAGAGATAAGCGCACACAACAGAAGAAAAGGCGTGCCAGAGATTAAGCTGAGTCACTGGACCACACCCCACAGGGTATAAAAGGGGGTGAGGTGGCCATTCAGATTCTGTGACGGACAAAACTAACTACTATCGAGTCACATTGCATCTTGGGAAACAACATTATAAGCCTTGGATTTATTTTACGAACTGGACAATTCTTGACTGTGTGTATTTTGTTTATGAGTAAAGTTCTTGGCAAGCAGCTACTGGGTTGCTGCCAAGCTTCTTATCGGAAGAATTGGTTGTCTGCCAGTTTATTTAACCCCCGGCTGTCTGTTTGTGTGCATGTGTGAGATGGGGACAGAACATGTATTTTTTTTTTAAAAAAAAAATTGATTTATATGCCGCCCTTCTCCGGAGACTCAGGGCGGCTTACAATGCGTTAAGCAATAGCCTTCATTCTTTTGTATATTTTATACAAAGTCAGCTTATTGCCCCCACAAACTGGGTCCTCATTTCACCTACCTTAGAAAGGATGGAAGGCTGAGTCAACCTTGAACCTTGGAGAGATTCGAACCAGCAGAAATTGCAGGCAGCTGTGTTAATAACAGGGTGCACTAAACCATTTCCAAATCATTTCCAAATCAGTAATGTTATTAGCTCCCCTTTGAAAAGGAATATTTGAAAAAGTGCCTCTAAAATTTGAGTGTACTTTTTTAGATATAATACCTACATACTAAAAGGTAAAGGTAAAGATTCCCCTCACACATATGTGCTAGTCGTTCCTGACTCTAGGGGGCGGTTCTCATCTCCGTTTCAAAGCCAAAGAGCCAGCGCTGTCCAAAGACGTCTCTGTGGTCATGTGGCCGGCATGATTAAATACCAAAGGCACACAGAACGCTGTAACCTTCCCACCAAAGGTGGTCCCTATTTTTCTACTTGCATTTTTTAAGTTCCAAGAAGCCTGTACAGACAAATAGAATCAGGGTTTGGTGTTGTCCTAACTATGGTCTTTCCAGGAACGGTAAGCATGATCAGTTTATCAAACAGTAGATCAGGCAGTTCTGCAACTGAGATCTCAAATGAAAATTAACTCAAGTTACCCTCCCATTCAATTCAGGAATATAGAAAGAGGCAATTTAACTATGATTATACAAGATGATTATACAAGATTTCTGGTTTCAGAAAACAAGATCCAATTTTCAATCAAATAGTATTGTTTCCCAAGAATGCATCTGAAATATGCGCTCAAAAGTCTCCATGGAATGAAATTGGGAGATAACTATCAGCTTTATTGTACAGAGAATTTCTTCTTCTTTTTTTAAGTTTTGGACATTGCATTGTCAATTTTTTTAAAAAAAAAATATGGCACACAATTTGGTTTATAATTTGCATTGATCTTTCCTCCAAAAAGATCTGTGCAGGTATTTCAGATTTTCACAGATTTTTTTTTTTTTCTTCCTTCAGGAAGTGCAAGGGAATGTAAATTCTGCATCCAGTTTTGGTTGCCATGATGTAAAAAAAAAAAAAAGATGTTGAAACTCTGGAAAACGTACATAGAAGAGCAACAAAGATGATTAGAGGACTGGAGGCTAAAACATATGATGAACGGTTGCAGGAACTGGGTATGTCCAGTTTAATGAAAGAAGGAAGGACTAGGGGTGACATGATAGCAGTGTTCCAATATCTAAGGGGTTAAAGACAGAGGTGGTATTCAGCCAGTTCAGGCCAGTTCAGGGTGAACCAGGGGTGAAATGCTACCAGTTTGGGCCAGTTCACCCGAACCGGTAGTAAAAAATGCTACTGGTTTGCCGAACCGGTAGTAAAAAATGCTACTGGTTTGCTGAACCGGTAGTAAAAAATGCTACTGGTTTGCTGAACTGGTAGTAAAAAATGCTACTGGTTTGCTGAACCGGTAATAAAAAATGCTACTGGTTCACCAAACTGGTAGTAAAAAGTGCTACTGGTTTCCCCAAACCAGTAATAAAAAATGTAAAAAAAAAAGTTCTGATGATCAGCTGAGTGACGCATGATCGTCGGACCTTTTCTTTTCTTTTTTTCTTTTTTAGCATTTTTTTACTACTGGTTCTCTGGAATTGGTAGTTAAAAATATTTTTTTAAAAAAAAAGTTCCGATAATCGCGCATCGCTCAGCTGATCATCAGAACTTTTTTTTTTTTTTTTTTTTTTTACTTTTTAGGCATTTTTATACTACTGGTTCGGGCAAATAGGTTTACTTTATTTTAAAAAAGTAAAAAAAGGGCTCCAACGTTCACAGCTGTGCCGCACAATCGCCAGAGCCTTTTTTAAAAAACTTTTTAAAAGCATTTTTTTACTACCTATTCACCTGAGCCGGTAGTAAAAAATCCTTTTAAAAAGATTTTAAAAAGGTTCCCACGCGCACCACAGCTGATCATACCCCCACCATGCTTTCTATTTACCTTCCCAAGCCTCCTTTTGGTGCATACTGCGCTTGCGTGCACAGCTCATGTTTGGGGTGCACTGCACATGCACATACACAGCATGTGTTTGGCACATGGCATGCATGCGCGGCCAGCGAGCCGGTAGTAAACCAGTTCAGATTTCACCACTGGGGTGAACTGGTAGCACTGAATTTGGGTGAGCCTGCCACCAACCCATCCTATTTAACCATGTTTTTGAGGCCGAGTGCGTGCACAGAAGGATGGGCACATGTGCGTAAGATGCACACGTGGCAAACCAGTGGTAAGAATATGTGGAACTCACCACAGGTTAAAGAAGAAAAGAAGAGGGAGTCAACCTATTCTCTAAAGCACCTTCAGGCAGAAGAAGAAGCAAGGGGTGGAACCTAATCGGCGCACCCACGTAACACCCCTCCTGCGCGAGCTGCACCCTTCCTGCGCGAGCTGCACTGGCTCCTGGTGGTCTTCCGGGTGTGATTCAAGGTGTTGGTTACCACCTTTAAAGTGCTCCATGGCTCAGGACCGGGGTATATACGAGACCGCCTTCTGCCATCAACAACCTCCCACCGGCCAATATGCTCCCACAGAGAGGGGCTCCTCAGGGTGCCATTGGCCAAACAATGCTGACTGGCGACACCCAGTCCCTTCTGTTCCAGCAAGCCGGACTGGCCTAGTACGAATTTTAAAAAGGGTGTATGTGTGTTTTAATTTGCGAGCCAAATTTTTATATTCGATTTTAATTGGTTTTAAATTTTATAAATACATGAGTTTTAATATGGCTGTACACCGCCCTGAGTCCTTCGGGAGAAAGGCGGTATAGAAATCTAATAAACTTGAAACTAATCAAGGAGAGAAGCAACCTAGAACTAAGGAGAAATTTCCTGACAGTTAGAACAATTAATCAGTGGAACAACTCCAGAAGTTGTGAATGCTCCACAACTGGAAGTTTTTAAGAAGAGATTGGATAGACATTTGTCTGAAATGGTATGGTTTTTTTTTTTCCTGCCTGGGCAGAGGGTTGGACTAGAAGACCTCCAAGGTGCCTTCCAACTCTGTTATTCTGTTCTGTTAAATCTAGACATATCAGGGACGCTTTCTTGCATGTACCTCTGTTCATAATGGCTTTTACAGACTCTTTTTAAAAAAGCATTGGATTATGTAGTCTTATTTTCCCAATATACACAGTTTGCATGAAATTTTGTAGACACCACTGTCAGACAATTAAGCCTTTTGCCTTAGCTTTTCTCACTATATACATTATTTACATGCAATTAGCTCTACCTTCCTTTTTAAGGCAAGTTGGATATGCAGGGATTTCCTACGTAGCATGAATATAAATATTAAATATGTTAGTTGAACCATGTAAACAAAAACAAGGAGGCAGCAGAAATGCTCCGAAGATGAAGCAAAAATATCGAGGACAGAAAATGAGAAAAGCGGCAAGAAAAATAAAACAATTAAGGTATTTCTAACAAAGAAATTATTCACAAAACTCCAAGATGGCTGGCAATGAGGAAGTGAGGCAGGCGTCCTTTGGAAGAAAATTCCAAATCTGAACTATTCGTGGAAGGTCTACTTTAGAAATAGGCTAATGGATTACAAAAGGCCTCTAAAGATTTTCTGAATTGATGGACTTATATGAGAGAAAGCAGTTTCTTAACCCATAACCACAGATCTGCTGTCATTGTGACCGCAACAGTTTTCCAAAATGTTTGAACCCCCCCTTTTCTTTTTAGAAATTCCGGTTGCGAACAGCTTTTGTCTCCCCACTCCTAGGACTAATTTTTAAGGTGCTATTTTAACGTCCCTCAATGTGTGAGATGGGTCAAAAAGATGGGATTTTGGTCAAATAGTAATCATAAACTGAAAGGGACGCAGTGGCTCAGTGTCTAAGATGCTGAGCTTGTCGATCAAAAAGGTCGGCAGTTCAGCGGTTCGAATCCCTAGTGCCGCGTAACGGGGTGAGCTCCCGTTACTTGTCCCAGCTTCTGCCAACCTAGCAGTTAGAAAGCATGTAAAAAATGCAAGTAGAAAAATAGGGACCACCTTTGGTGGGAAGGTAACAACGTTCCGTGCACCTTTGGCATTGAGTCATGCCGGCCACATGACCACGGAGACGTCTTCGGACAGCGCTGGCTCTTCGGCTTTGAAACGGAGATGAGCACCACCCCCTAGAGTCGGGAACGATTAGCACATATGTGCGAGGGGAACCTTTACCTTTAAGTATGTAGGTATTATATCTAAAAAGGTACACTCAAATTTTAGAGGCAACTTTTTCAAATATTCCTTTTCAAAGGGGAGCTAATAACATTTCCTGATTTAGAAATACGTAACAAAACAATTCAGTTGAAGATAAACTATCCGGTGGAGAATTTTACTTCATATGGAATATTGGAATACTTCATCAGTGCTAAGTTTTAGGATGCGTACTTAACATTAATTTTCCCCTAGTGCGTAATATCAAACTTCAGAGTGTGACAACTATCTCGGATACCTGATTTATTTCTCTTCTTCCAGATCTGGAACATATGTCAAAGCCAGGTGGGCACCATCAATTAATCATCTGAACTAAGATAACACACAATTATATTGTGGTATGTTTTCACAAGGTTTTGAGTGTGCTGCTGATGCTAACCTTCCTGGAATTACATCCCGAGCACCACTTCTAGTGCACCACTTTAAATCCATTTCTGGTAGCACGTTCCTCTTCCAGTATGTCTCCATTTAAACAGCATGGCTTTTAGAGAGATGAAACAAACTCCAGTTCATTTATGAGCAATTTGAAGGTCAAATTGGAGTGCCCCAATGACAGCTCATTTTGTTCAATCTAGTGCTCTGCTGGCTGCAGCCCAACATGCTGGAAATGAAAACAGAGATGTGTTCGCATCATTTCTTCCTCCTCCTACCCCCTACCCCTCCACCCCATCAAAAAAAAAGTAGATTGGAATATATCTAAGACAGCTGCCCTAAATATGTTGCAAGCTTTGGTGAAAAAGAGATTTAGAGACGGGGGTTCAGGAGAACCTCTAGCTAAGATTCTGTGCAGTTTGGAGAATCCCCAAATCCCACTCCTGGCTGGCCCCTCCCACTCCACCCCTCCCAGGAGTCCCCACACAGCCCATTTTGGATGCAGGTAAATGCAGTACACACACAGACGGTTGGGGTGGATGAAAAATGGGCCTACTGGAAGTTCAGGAAGGCCAGAAACAGGCCTGTTTGTGGCCTCCAGAGGGCCTTTGGATCCTGGGGAGGCCATTTTCGCCCTCCTGGTGGCTCGATGAAAGCCTCCTGAGCCCAGGCAAGGCAAAAATGCTCCTCCACCATGGTGCAGGAGGCTGATTAGGCCACGCCCACCATGGCCACACCCACCCAGCCACCGGGCAGAGAACCCCTTGCTAAAATTTTTGAAGCCCACCCTGGATTTAAATGTTCTTCTGATCATTTAGATCCTTACTTCGTAGGGCTCTGCTGTATCATGTCTTCTCTGGCAGCTTTCCGGAAACCAAAATTTTCCACCGATGGAAGCAAGAAGTTGAAGCGAGTTGAGAAAGAAAGGGACCATGAGAGAGGGGTCGAATACTCCAGGTACAATTTAATAGAATTTCAACTCATGATATGTAAAAGAAAAAAAAATCAAATGAATTTACAAAAAAAAAAAAAAAAAAGGTCATAGAATAGGAATCAACAAAGGTCATTTGTGTGATTAGTTTTAAAGATGACTATTGAAAATGAAAAGAGCAAAAATATGATAGTGCTCATTTTGAAAAAAAAGCATGGGAATGTCTTTAGAAATGGTTCCTGCCAGTGGTGGGTTTCAAAATTCTTTACTACTGGTTCTGTGGGTGTGCTTGCTGGGTGTGGAATGGCTTGGTGGGTGTGACAGGGGAAGGATACTGTAAGATCTCCATTCCCACCCTACTCCAGGGGAAGGAGCCTGGTGGTGCAGTGGACTAAACTACTGTTAAAGTAGTATTTAGCTGCCCGCTGCCTGCAATTACTGCGAGTTCAATTCTCACCAGGCTCAAGGTTGACTCAGCCTTCCATCCTTTCGAGATAGGTAAAATGAGGACCCGGTTTGTGGGGGCAATAAGCTGACTTTGTATAAAATAGAACACCGCTTAGGGGGGCCGAAAGCCCTACTAAGCAGGTATATACAAAAGTATGAATGCTATTGCTTAAAAGCATTGTAAGCCGCCCTGAGTTTCCGGAGAAGGGCGGCATATAAATCAAACTAATAAATAAATAAATAAATAAATAAATAAATAAATAAATAAATAAATAAATAAATAAATAAATATTACTGCAAAATCTCCATTTCCTCTCGATCAGCTGGCACTCGGGAGGCAGAGAATAGATGGGGGCGGGTCCAGCTAGAGGTGGTACTTACCAGTTCTCCAAACTACTCAAAATTTCTACTACCGGTTCTCCAGAACTGACCAGAACCTGCTGAAACCCACCTCTGGTTCCTGCTTTAGCAAAATTGGGAAGAAGGGAGATTGTTCAAGATCCATTGCGCCACAATAACAGAATAACAGAGTTGGAAGAGATTTTGGAGGTCTTCTAGTCCAACCATCTCTCAAGCAGAAGACCTTGTAGCATTGCGGACAAATGGCTGCCCAATCCTTCTTAAAAACCTTCAGTGATGGAGCACCCATAACTTCTGAAGGCAGGACGTCCCACTGATTAATTGTTCTATCTATTAGAAAATTTCTCCTTAGTTCTTGGCTGCTTCTCTCCTTGATTAGGTGCCATCCATTGCTTCTTGTCTTGCCTTCAGGTGCTTTGGAGAATAGCTTGACTCCCTCTTCTTTGGGGCAGCCCCTGAGTTATTGGAACAACTGCTAACAAGGAGTTAGACTGGTGAAATGGATTAAGCCCATAGACCAGACGTTCTTCTCCCTTGGTATATATACTGTAGTTAGGAACGGTTAATTTGATGAAACCCATACCTCTAAATAGATGTGTACCTGTTTACCTATAGAGTACTATTAACCGTCAAAATATAATCAGAGCTTGCAGAAGATTTACAACTAAAAACCTAGACCTCAGTCCAGAATAAAAGAACTTGTGCTACCGCATTTGATTAATAAGGATAAGGATATTATATATTATTTCAAGGTAAAAATGTTAGGCATAAAACTTTCTGATCCACCACACATTTCCTAGAACCCAAATATATCATATTTATATTTCCGAATACTGAATTCAAAAATGATGGAAACCTATAATTAAACAATATTTCTCAGTGTGTCATGCTTCTGCATATAAATCATTTCCTGGTTAGAAAACACAAGCGATCGGATTTCATAGATATATGGAGAATATATTCTGGAGCCGAGGAAGTTTTTGTGTCCTCCGTGTTAATCCCTGTAGAATTTATTACAATGTTATCAAGGAAACTCTTTGGCTGCTTTTCTTATTTATTTTCACAATTTCAGGACAAATGCACAAGTTTACAATGATTGCTCTGGAAAAAAAAAGAAATATAGCCATTTAATCCGCTTAAAATATTAGGTCTATTTCAAGGCTACAATGACAGTATGAATTCTTTACACTACTGAATGAAAACATTATATATTGTGTAGTGTAGGTGAAGAAAGTGTCAGAGAGAAGTGGTTAATATAGAAAAGGAAGG
This sequence comes from Pituophis catenifer annectens, assembly GCF_029215685.1. NCBI lineage: Eukaryota > Metazoa > Chordata > Lepidosauria > Squamata > Colubridae > Pituophis > Pituophis catenifer. The sequence goes on from NW_027256888.1 coordinate 6,522,315, forward strand.
AAGGAAGGAAGGAAGGAAGGAAGGAAGGAAGGAAGGAAAGAGAAAAGGAAGGAGGGAACGAAGGAATAAGAAAAAAGGAAGGAGGGAGAGAGGAAAGGAAGGAGGCAAGGGAGGAAGCAAGGGATAAGAGAAAAGGAAGGAGGGAAAAAAGGAAGGAGGGAAAGAAGGAAATAGGGAAAGAAGTAGGGAAGGAAGGAAGGAAGGAAAGAGAAAACAGGAAGCAGGGAAGGAAGGAAAGAGAGATGAAAGGAAGGAGGGAAGGAAGAAAACAGAGAGGAAATGAAGGAGGAAAGGAAGGGAGGAAGCAAGGAAGGAATAAGAGAAAAGGAAGTAGGAAAAGAAGGAAGAAGGGAAAGAAGGAAGGAAGGAAGGAAGGAAGGAGAGAGGAAAGGAAGGAGGAAAGGACGGAAGTAAAGAGAGAACAAGAAGGAGGGAAGGAAGGAAGGAAGGAAGGAAGGAAGGAAGGAAGGAAGGAAGGAAGGAAGGAAGGAAGGAAGGAAGGAAGGAAAATACATATGAACATAGATAAAGCCAACTGAACAAAAAGTTAAAAAAAAAAAAACCTTAGCAGATGAAGAAACAATGTGAAAATTCACTGCTTACTCTTTTGAACTGGGAAATATGTTCACTAACACAGTTGTTTTATTCTCCTGCTCTGGCATGAGTGGCTCATGGAAAAATGGAATGCAACGGTAAATTTACTTGCTTATTTATCCCCAAGACTGTGCTGTTGTCAGGATGGCCTGTCTTCAGCTGGGTCAGCCATCTCACACCCTCCCGGCCCCATCCCTGTGTCAATATCCTGTGCCAATGCCCCCCCCCCCCCGCTCATGCCAAGAATCATACCTTTTGATGGCAGTTCCAACTTTTTAGAATGAGCTGTCCCAGTGGTGAAATCCATTTTTTTTACTACCAGTTCTGTGGGCGTGGCTTGGTGGGCCTGGCTTGGTGGGCACGGCAGGGGAAGGATACTGCAAAATCTCCATTCCCACCCCACTCCTGGGGGAAGGATAGTGCAAAATCCTCATTCCCTCCCCACTCCTGGGGTCAGTCAGAGGTTGTATTTGCTGGTTCTCCAAACTGCTCAAAATTTCCGCTACCAGTTCTCCAGAACCTGTCAGAACCTGCTGGATTTCACCCCTGAGCTGTCCCCAACACACACACACACACACACACACACACACACACACACACACACACACACACACGTGTGTGTGTGTGTGTCTCCATGACATTTTAATAATTACATCCTTAATTGAATTATTGAAAGAAATTAATTAATACTTCCTAAAAAAAGTTTCATAAAATTATGAGATAACAAAGATGAATTGAATGAGTCGATAAAGATTTATTTAACACACCAGTCCTTAAAAATACATGAGGTGTGTAATGATTGCTGCTTAACAATGGGAGAAATACCAGAAGAGTACCAGATTAGTAAAGTCAACTATCATTCTTCAGTTTAGACCAAGGGGGAACTTTATTCTTACTGGCTACCGAAAACAGAGCTAGTTAAATATTGATTGCATGTTGTTAGGTATTCTGTTTTATGGTATAAATTATGAACAAACTTTAATTTAAAAAAAAAATCAAACTAGCGAGGCAGTCATAAAATATTTTGCACAGAAGTATTTTCTCGCTAGGTTTAATGGAGAAAATTCTGGAGCAAATGAGAGGGAGTGTGAATTATTTAAGCTGCATCTTGCCACGTAGGCAATCTTACAGCGACAGTATATAATCTGTATTTGGTAAGTCTAATAGTGCCCATCAGTTTTGAAATGGATCACTTATGGTTAATAGTAATGGAATTATTTGACCAAATTATAGAGAGAATTATTTCAGGGAAAGGAAATATATGCATATTATTTATTTGTGAATGCAATCTGCCAATTAACTAGAAGCATAAACTGTTTATATATGAAAGTATCTTGGCAAATACATAAAAAAAATATAATTACTTTCTTTTTGGAGTAAACGTTAATTAATATGTTAATGCTCTGTAATGCAGAACCAATATCATTTTCACTTGCAATCTCTTTCTTAAGGAGTCTAGATTTTACAATAATTATTATTTATAAGCTTTATAGCTATATATTTTAATCTGATACACTGTTTTAAGATAATGTGTCCAAGCATTCATATTTGGCTTGTACTGAAAGAAGAGACTGGTAATTTACTTGTTCGTAAATGTTTTATGTTATACATAAAACATTACAGCTTTTAGCACTTAGTAGCAATGTGAATTGCAGCCTAGACCAGTAACTTATGCTATGATGTTGCAGTAATAAAACTGTGATTACTGAAATTCACCGAGAGAACACGGATTATGTTTTAAGACAGACAACCTCTCTGCTTCTGAATTGCAGTAAAGAAGTAACCAAAATAAAGGTTTATTTAAAATATCTGGATGCTTGATCTGAAGCCTAAAGTTGAATTAAACAATATTTATTTTATTTATTTATTTATTAATTTAATTTGTATACCACCCTTCTCCCAGAAGGGACTCAGGGCGGTGAACAGCCAAAATTAAAAATACATACAATACAAAAGTTAAGATAATTAAAAAAAAATTAAATCATTGGCTTCCCAATTTAAAACCCCCAAGTCTATAAAATTTAAAATCCCAATTAAGAACCATTTAGACTACGCCGGTGTAATATCATTACCCTTGTCATTTATCCTGATTATCACTTTCTTTTCCTTGAATTCAAAATAGCTAGTTTTGGAACAAGTCCAAATTAGGTGACAATCATTGGGGAAGGACCATAAGGAAGGCTGAGCGCCAAAGAATTGAGGCCTTTGAACTCTGGTGCTGAAGAAGACTCCTGCGAGTCCCTTGGACTGCAAGGCGATCAAACCGGTCAGTCCTAGAGGAGATCAACCCTGACTGCTCTTTAGAAGGCCAGATTCTGAAGAGGAAACTCAAATACTTTGGCCACCTAATGAGAAGGAAGGACTCACTGGAGAAGAGCCTAATGCTGGGAAAGATTGAGGGCAAAAGAAGAAGGGGACGGCAGAGAACGAGGTGGCTGGATGGAGTCACTGAAGCAGTCGGCGTGAGCTTAAATGGACTCCAGAGGATGGTAGAGGACAGGAAGGCCTGGAGGAATGTTGCCCATGGGGTTGCGATGAGTCGGACATGACTTCGCAAGAAGAAAAGCCTGCACTAAATTTCATGCCTTTGCATGATCTTTGCATGCATCTTGGGAATCTTAAAAAACAAAAATGAGAAAGACTTCCCATTCCTTACCTTCTCAAAAATCCCAGCCTTCTGCTATCATTTCCAAACAGGAAACCAAATTATAGTAACAAAATTTTGAAAGTCTTAGAACATTTCTCCTCCTCATTGCCTTTACTTTCCAGAGAACTGAGGAGGGTCCCTTCTGAGATGTTTTCTCCATTCTCACATCCTGGCCAATTTATGCCCAGGATGTGACGAGGTCTGTAAATATTTTCACAGCCCTCTTTTTGACTCGTGCAGTATACAGGTTCTCAGTGGAAGGCAGGTTGGTAGCCATTGTTTTTTCTGCAGTTCTAATTATCCTCTGAAGTCTGGGTCTCAGTTGTTGGGTTGCAGAGCCAAACCAGACAGTTATAGAGGTGCAAATGACAGACTCAATAATTCCTTGGTATGTATGTATATAAAATGAAGCATCCTATGATATCTAGTAGCAGGCTGATTTTGGTGAAATTTGCATTGAATTCATCAGGAAAATGCTCACTTTTTTTTCCTGTCATTTCTACTCCCCAGCGCGAACTCAAGTCTTTATAACTGATACTGAGGCTTTTTACTCTTTAAGGTCCTGGAAGCCCACCAAGTTAGAGATTTGTTCTAATTTGGACTGCCAACGGGTTTTTCTTTTTTCATCAGCTAATTCTGCAAGAGCAAATTAACAAAGGTTACTTGACTGTTTGGAATAAGAATGCCGAATATGTGCTTGATCAAGAACAATATATAAATTCTGCTCATGTTCACCTTTATCTTGGAAACATTTCTTACTTAAGACTTCTCAATTACGCCAGCTGATGAAATTTCTGCTGATAAAGTCCATAACAGTGTGGAGCTAACCACTTGGAACTGCTGTTGTCTTCTCTGAGAATGATTAATCCCTTGCTGAGGTCTGATAAAACTTGATAAGAGTTTACTGGGATTTTGTTACTGGATCAGAAGTCCCGACAACATCAATTCCTGATCAGGAAAAGATGGGACTCTGGAAAAAAAAAAAGTAAATCCACTTAAAATGTTTGCTTGCCTAAAACAATTACCGTATTTTTCAGACTATAAGACACACCAGAGTATAAGATGCACACACCAAGATTTCGTAGTGGAAAACAAGAAAAAATAGCTTTGCCCTCCCCAGCCCCCAGGAGCACTCTGCAGGCCTCCCAAACCCTCTGCACATCCCTTTTCTGTGAAAAATGGGCCTCTTTTTGTAAAAAATGGGACACACGGGGTGGGGTTTCGCGAGGCCAGAAATGGCTGTATAGAGTGTATAAGACGCACCAACATTTTCAACCTCTTTTAGGAGGAAAAAAGTGCATCTTATACTCCAAAAAGTATGGTAAGCAAATATCTGTAGCTTGGGTGTAGGATGAGGGTGGAGTTCATTCTCTGAGCTAGTGGATTGATCTCTGAATGCTTTGTTAATGTGTGGAATGAAACATTCAGAAACCAACCCACAAGCTCGGAGAATGAACCTCCGCCCTCACAATTAAGCATCTTTTTGGGAATCCTTAAGCATCCCGAAGCTACAAATGGTCAAATACGCAACAACACAGTTTTGAGTGTTCTGTGATGGTTATTTATTTATTTATTTTTAAATTTATATACCGCCCTTCTCCCTGAGGACTCAGGGCAGTGTACAGCCAGAATTAAAAAACATGAAATACAAATATTAAAAAACAATTAAAATATATATAAATTTGGCCCAAAATTAAAAATACAAACCAATTAAAACATTTAAAATTTCTTCTTAAGCCAGCCCAGCTTGCTGGAAAAAGTGGGTTTTAAGGGCACGGCGGAAGGCACTAAGGTCTTGGATTCTCCTTATCTCTGGGGGCAACTGATTCCAGAGGGTAGGTGCCCCCACAGAGAAGGCCCTCCCCCTAGAGGTCACCAGCCTACATTGATTGGCTGATGGCACCCTGAGGAGGCCCTCTCTGTGGGAGCGCACAATAGGAGGTCGTCGGTAGCAGCAGGCGGTCTCGAAGATAGCTAGGCCCGATGCCATGGAGCACTTTAAAGGTGATAACCAACACCTTGAAGCGCACCCGGAAGACCACTGGGAGCCAGTGCAGCTCGCGCAGGAGCGGTGTTACATGGGAGCGCCATGCTGCTCCCGACACTACCCGCGCTGCTGCATTCTGGACCATTTGGAGCCTCCGGGTGCTCTTCAAGGGGAGCCCCATGTAGAGAGCGTTGCAGTAGTGTTGATATAAATAGTCATATAAATACTTCTACTCTGCAAGCGGCATAAGCACCAAAGTGACTTCTGGGTGCAATTCAAGGCGATCACCTATAAACCCAGTGGTGGGATTCAAATAATTGAATAACCGGTTCTCTGCCCTAATGACCGGCTGGGTGGGTGTAGCCATGGTGGGTGTGGTCAGGGAGTGTGATAGGCAGCATTCGGCCTCCTGCATCTCCCTGGGAGCAAAAACAGGTTGCCGGGCGGCACTGTCTCCCCGTGCCCCATTTTGGGCCTAGTAGGCCCCCCTGAAGCCTCCTGGGAGCAAAAACAGGTTGCTGGGCGGCACTGTCTCCTCGTGCCCTGTTTTGGGCCTAGTATGCCTCCCTGAAGCCTCCTGGGAGCAAAAACAGGTTGCCTGGTGGCACTGTCTCCTCGTGCCCCATTTTGGGCCTAATAGGCCTCCCTGCAGCCTCCTGAGAGCAAAAATGGGGCATGTGGGCACTCCTGGAAGGGATAGTGTTGTAGAATGAAGGGACCAAACAACATTCCTGGGTCAGCCAGAGACAGTTTTATTGTGCAAGGTTCAGAGCCAGATTTGTACCTGAACAAGGAAAGAGCTTTGATACCTCTGTTTTATACATTTCTAAGACAAAGGATTCGGTGAGATCATGCCTTTTCCATATATGGTTACATACATCCGATTTTCCCTATATGGTTACATACATTTGATAATATGTTCATCTAATTACTAAACCATTAGTAAACCATTATTTTTAGTTTATAAGATTATCTTTAGCTAGGCAACCTTTCTTAAGTGCTTGTAGTTGCTTGTAGTTGCTAATGGGAAATTTACTGCTGTCCTTAGGTAAGTTTAAGTAACTCTTTGTAACATATATGTCCTTGTGTCATTCACAGTGAGGTCACTCAGATGTTTTCCATATGGCTGTCCTTCCGTGACATCTAGGTCTCATCAGAAGATATATTACCACTTAATGGGATTTAGCTGATTTTTAAGATAATCTCCAAGCAAGCACTTTTCTATCTTATAATAATGTGAATAGAGTGGGTCCTTTAGAGTTCATGTAGCTTTATAATAATGTGAATAGAGAGGGTCTCCTAGAGCTCATTTATCTGACTCTGTATGATTTCTTCTTTTATCCACATTAATAGGGTGGAGAGGGAAGGGGAGGGGTAGGGCCAGCCAGCAATTTAACAACTGGTTTGCTTAAACTAACCCGAACCGGCTGAATCCCACCACTGTATAAAGCCCTATATGGAATGGGGCCAGGTTACTTGTGAGGCCCCCTGACTCTAATTTTCTCTATTCATCTAACCAGAACTAGCAGGGTTGGCATATTTCAACCCTGGTGTCTTCTTCTGGTCCTAGAAGCTGTACCTTCGCTGTCATTCTACCTACCCTGTGGAGTAGCATTTCCTCGGCCAGCCAGATGACCCTGTTAACTCTCTCTGAAGTATTAAAGAACTGAAGAAGCTCCTTGGATGAGAAGTCTTCAAGGAAAAAAGGAAGTCCAGTTGTCTCTTGAAAAAAGCACCTTTAGTTAGGATAGAAAGAATATGCTTTTTAATAAAGGGTGACATGACTAAAAGCTAGAATGAGAGATAGAAATAAGAGAAAGGGGGAATATTAGTGTTTAGACTTTTATATAATAAAATAAAAGCAATAACAAGACAAAACATGGAATAATTGAATAATGGCAGACTGCAACTTAGTATAAATGTGTATTATTATTATTATTATTATTATTATTATTATTATTATTATTATTATTATTATTATTATTATTATTATTATTATTATTAGAAATATATGTTGGTTGAATGTAATAACTATGATTAATTGCTAGTTTTATTTGCATTAGAATGTATGACACCCAGGTGCCACACTGTTCACACATTGACACATATGTTAAAAACAAAATAAAAAATTTGGGGGGTGGGGGAAGAAAAAAGAAAAAGCACCTTTAGGACTGTTGTTCTCAAAGTATTTGTGCCAGGAAGCTAAGACAACTCTGCTTATTGGTTTGTTCAGTTACGGTTTTATTGACTATAACTGGAATGAAAGCAGTAGCACTTAGACTTATATACCGCTTCACAGTACTTTACAGCCCTCTCTAAGCAGTTTACAGAGTCAGCCTATTGCCCCCAACAATCTGGGTCCTCATTTTACCCACCTCAGAAGGATGGAAAGCTGAGTCAACCTTGAGCTGGTCAGGATCAAACTCCAGTCTGTGGGCAGAGTTAGCCTGCAATGCTGCATTCTAACCACTGTGTCACCATGGAAGGAAGGAAGGAAGGAAGGAAGGAAGGAAGGGAGGGAGGGAGGGAGGGAGGGAGGGAGGGAGGAAGGAAGGAAGGAAGGAAGGAAGGAAGGAAGGACTAGCAATAGACTTATATACCACTTCACAGTGCTTCACAACCCTCTCTAAGCAGTTTACAGAGTCAGCCTGTTGCTGCCAACATTTTGGATCCTCATTTTACTCACATCAGAAGGATGGAAAGCTGAGTCAACTTTGAGCCTGGTGATATTCGAACTGCCAAATTGCAGGCAGGCAGCCGGCAGGCAGCAGAAGTAGCCTGCAGTACTGCACTTTAACCACTGCGCCACTGTGGCTCATTGTTGTCCCAAAGGTGCTGATCAGAAGGCAACTGGACATTCGTTGTTTTTTGTTTTTTTCCACAAACAAGTGAACCACAAATTCACTTTTAATACAAGTACAAAGTGGGCAAGGATCCCGTTCTTGCTGTACTTGCACAAAATTGGAAAGGCGAAGAGATTCCTACAGATGCAAATGTGATTAAGAAAATATTAGAATGTGCCGAAATGAATAGATTAACACTTGCAATTAAAGGAAAAGAAGAATCTGATTACTATAATATATGGGAGTTATTTTGTCAATGGTCAGAGAATAAATATGAAAGCAATGAATAATAAAGTTAAATAAGTTAAGAAGAGAAATGTTACAACAATACAACAATAGAAGCAAAAGGTCTTGGATGAGAAGCGAAAAGTTTTCAAGTGGAAAAAAAAAAAGACAACCATAACCTGGATGACTGAGAATCTCCATAAACAAACTGGAATTATTTTTCAGTCCCAATGAGTAGTACACTACATTATTGTGTTTTTTAAAAAAATATTCATTTTTGTAAAATTGTATTATTTTGTGTTTGTGGGGGAGTGCTGTTTTGCTTTTAATCTTTTTTTTTTTTATTTCATTTCATTTCATTTCATTTCATTTCATTTATTGGATTTGTATACCGCCCTACTCCCGGAGGACTCAGGGCGGTGAACAGCCACAGAATAAAACACATAAATAACAAAATTTAAAAACAGAATTAAACAATTTGGCCGAGACAAATTTAAAACACCCAATAATTTTAAAAACAAATTAAAATTTACATTTTAAAGGGGAAAGATTTAGGCCAGGCCCGCCTGGTGGAATAAAAAGGTCTTAAGAGCGCGGTGGAAGGTGCGCAGATCCGGGATCCTCCGTATCTCCGGGGGGAGCTCGTTCCAGATAGTAGGTGCCCCCACAGAAAAGGCTCTTCCCCTGGGGGCCGCCAGTCGACATTGTTGTCCGACGGCACCCGGAGGAGCCCCTCTCTATGAGAGCGTACCGGCCGGTGGGAGGCTATTGGTGGTAGCAGGCGGTCCCGTAAATAACCAGGTCCTAAGCCATCTCAAGTCATCTCGGAAAGACAGTAGCTATGTAAATGTCTAAATAAATGATGCACATTAAATAATAAATGGAAATCCATGCTAAACAATTATGAATAAAGCATATTGCTTCTTCCGATGCTTACAAAATGTCTTTTTTAAGTATCGGTCATCAGGTTATTTTTAGGAAAGATAATTTTTTGCCTTAAAAAGTAATATTATCTTTCTTTATTCAAATTCTTTATCTTTATTCAAATTTCTATACCGCCCTTCTCCTTTCGGACTCAGGGCGGTGAACAGCCAAAAATAAAACATTTTATATACAAAAGTTAAAATAAATTTAAAATAATTAAATAAATTTGGCCCATTAATTTAAAACATTCCAATTAAAAGCCATATCAAAATATTAAAACCAATCATAAAATCAGAACAGCCCAGCTAACTGAAAAAAATAGGTTTTGAGGGCCCGATGAAAAGTCCGGAGGTCTGGGATCACTCGTATCTCTGGAGGTAGATTGTCGCACCAATATTAACAATTTAGTGAACACAGCTTAGTATACCAAACTTTGATTCATTTAGGCCTTTTTTGTTGAGACCACAATTATCTAATATTCTTCTTCCAATGGCTAGAAATTCTTAGGGAAATTAGCAATCAGTTAAGCAGGTTTAAAAAAACTACAATATCTTCTTTTAATATTTCTCCCCTTTTAGGAATTGACCCACAAATGGGATTCATTTTTTTTTTTAAATATTTTCTTTTCTTTTAATACAAACATTGCATCATTCATTAAACAGTGTGTCATTTGAGTCCAAATTTTTTGTGTCATAAGTTAAAACTTAACCATCATATTCATTATTTTTATCTACTCTTATTTTAATACTAATACTTAACATATCGATGGTTGTAACATTTCTCTTCTTAGCTTATTTAACTTCATTATTCATTGCTTTCATATATTCTCTAACCATTGATAAAATAAATCCCATATATTATAGTAATCAGTTTCTTCTTTTCCTTTAAATGCAAGTGTTAATCTATTCATTTTGGCACATTCTAATATTTTCTTAATCACATTTGCATCTGTAGGAATCTCTTCACCTTTCCAATTTTGTGCAAATACACCATGAATGGAATCCTTGTCCACTTTATTAAAAGTGAATTTGTGGGTCACTTGTGGGTAATTTCTCTTGAAGATAAACATCTACTGAAGGGGTGAAGCAGGGGTGGGTTCTACTTACCTTTACTACCAGTTTACAATGGGGCGCGCAGAAGCTTCCTGATGATATCGGAGTTGGTGGGCGGAGCCTCCCACCAGTTTTACTACCGGTTCTCACGAACCGGTCCGAACCAGGAGCAACCCACCACTGGGGTGAAGTTCCTTACTTTCAGAGTGCAGAGAAATGAACATTACCTCAAAGTAAGTAACAGATTTTCTTTTCTTTCTACACACTTATTATGCATAAAGTAAGATCCCATAGGTCCATTATATTTTAAAACGGAATAGCAAAAAGCAGGGAAGGGAAAGAAAGAGACGTGAGAGAAAGGGGAGAGATCATTATTCCTTTGAAAAAAATCAGTTTCTGTTAGGTATATCTGGATTTTAGTCTTAGGGGGAACAAATACTGATTGATATGAATGGGACTTAAATTCGTATTTGCCTTTCAGAACTTTTTAAAAAAATGTTAATGCCTTTAACATTCTAAAGTATTTCAAGGTATTGGGGACAATTTATAGAATTTCCATCATATTACTGGAAGAGATTGCCATGCTGGTTCCTGGAGATAACTCGGGAGCATTTTTATGACTAACAGCTACATTGTGAGTAGGCACTGTTTACTTATGAAGTCTGTTACGTACTCTGTTTTTAAGTTCTTATCCTTCCCCATCTTGCATAAGCCAGACAGCTGCCGAACAAACAGCACCTGTCAGGGGAGAATTCGTCTTCTGCTAGGAAAGAATAAAGTTCTCTTAGCTGTTGACTTTTAATTTCTGTCTGCAGAGCCCATTCCAAAGATTTATAAGGGCAATCTGGAGAGTAGGTAGGATTAGAGTTAGAGAGTTGTTTGTTTCTTGTATACAGCTGCCCAGAGTTGCCTCTAGATGAGATGTAAAGGTAAAGGTTCCCCTCGCACATATGTGCTAGTCATTCCCGACTCTAGGGGATGGTGCTCATCTCCATTTCAAAGCAGAAGAGCCAGCGCTGTCCGAAGACGTCTCTGTGGTCATGTGGCCGGCATGACTCAATGCCAAAGGCGCACAGAACGCTGTTACCTTCCCACCAAAGGTGGTCCCTATTTTTCTACTTGCATTTTTAACGTGCTTTCGAACTGCTAGGTTGGCAGAAGCTGGGACAAGGAACGGGAGCTCGCCCCGTTACGCGACACTAGGGATCCGAACCGCTGAACTGCCGACCTTTCGATCGACAAGCTCAGCATCTTAGCCACTGAGCCACCATGTCCCAGATGAGATGGGAGGCACTTAAATCCATAATAAACAAATAAGCAAACAAACAAATAAATAAAAATATTAATTCACTTTCTGCTGCTTCCAAGGCTTGGGTGGAGTCCTGAGGTGGGGTTTTGTGTTGTTGTTTAAACTTTGTGAAGTTTAAATAACTGGTTTGCCTAGTGCAGAACTGAAAATGTGAGCGTGTGGCTTTAAACATATGGCGATTTCCTACACGTGGCTTCCAGCACACCTTCTCAGGCAGTTGCGGTGAGTACAGCAGGGAAGGGACAGAAATCAGCTGGGCTGCATGGATAGGGCAAGCAAGCCAGAGAGTGAGATATATAGGATGGGATAGCACCGGGGCGGGTGGTCGGGCCCAGCTGGTGATCGGAACTACCAGTTCGCTCAAAGCGGTCTGAACTGGCAGGAACCCAACTCTGGTGTAGTCTGTTACACAGTGTACATGCTGTCCAGTGGTGAAATCCTCCTTGGATTGTCACCAGTTTGCTGCCCGTGTATGTGTGGTGTGTGACAAAAGCACACTGCATGTGAGTGCATGCACACTGCGCACCAAATGTGTGCTTCATGGGGAAAAAGAAGGCTTAACAAGGTAAGTAGAACAGCAAGGGGTAGGGGTGGGGCCATGCCACACGATTTAGATTTACTAGAAAGCAGGATTTCCTCCCTTCTCTCTTTCTTTCTCTCTTTTTCTCTCTCTCTCCCTTTCTCTCTCCCTTTCTTTCTTTCTCTCTCTCTCTTACTCTTTCTTTCTTTCTTTCTTTTTCTTTCTCTCTCTTTCTTTCTCTCTCTCTCTCTTTCTCTCTCCCTTTCTCTCTCCCTTTCTCTCTCTCTCTCTCTCTCTCTCTCTCTTTCTCTCTCTTTTTCCATTTTTCTCCATTTGTGTCAAGAATTTCAACATTCTTCACCCAAATAAAACAAAATGCCTTTAATTAAATTTTCTCAGTCTTCCATCATAAGCGATTATGGAAATAGACAGAGTACACAAAGGGAAAGAAAAATATGATTCCTGGTGTCAGGGAGCTAAAACAATAAATGAAATATCTTACCTATGTTGCATTAACAGTACATGTACAAACCGAAACCCATATTTAGTGTAACACAAAAGTGCAATAACAGATTAGATGTAACAGAAATGGCTATTTCCCATTTTTCTTCTTTATATGCAACCATTGTTCTCATTCCATAATATATTTTCCTGTTGTAGAAAATATATTCCTGTTCCTGCATTTTATCTTAACATTTTTTTCTCTTTATGCTAGTGTTTGTTTCTGTCTTTTTCTTGTCACGAAAGTCTCTTGTTCCAATTTCGTATCAGTCATTGTTACCGAAGTCTTTAAGCGCCTTGTGATATCTCAGTTTTCACTCAAATTATAGCTAAAACAGAACGGCATCCTAGGTTTGTTGCCAATATTATTGCAATGTTATATTTGAAGTGTTTTCAGCACAAGACACACAAAGCTGCTCTAAACAGAAACATATGGGTATCACAATACCTTATTAGTTAGTAAGACCACACCTAGAATACTGCATCCAATTTTGGTCACCACACTGTAAAAAAGATGTTGAGACTCTAGAAAAAGTGCAGGATGCTTAGGGGACTGGAGAGTAAAACATGAATAAAGGCCTACGAAAAGAAAAGAAAACAAATACTGTACCTTTACAGGGAGGATACATGGGATGATGGTGTGGCTAACTGATGAGGACTAATAAGTCCGAAATAGATCTATTTTAGTCTCCTTAGTCTCCCAATGGGCAGCAGGGTGCTTGCTGGCTGCCTGAAAAAAGCCTAGAAACTAGTGGATTGTGATTTCACTGAACTAGGGCTGCATAAAAATCTTGGTTTATGTAGGAAGAACCTGGCTAAAGAGAAACACATATACATATACATATATACATATATGTTTTCTGAGGTTTTCGCGGGTGTTTGTATGTAGGTCTTTGGTTATTTGGGTTTTCTCCTGTGTAAAATTGGAGGTGTCTTGGTGACGTTTCGACGAAGTCTCATTCGTCATCTTCAGGCTGGTGTTTTCAGCTTCGTGCTTCTAGGATCAATGTGCAACACCACCAGGCCGAAAACACCAGCCTGAAGATGACGAATGAGACTTCGTCAAAACGTCACCAAGACATCTCCAATTTTACGCGGGAGAAAACCCGAATAACCAAAGACCTACATATACATACATACATACATACATACATACATACATACATACATACATATATATATTAAAGGTATACAAAATAGCAAGGTACACAGAAACATGAACAGTAGAGAGAAATAAACTATGCACATAAATATTTGGACAGGTGTTTTATGCTGACTTAATAAAATTATTTATAAAATCATTTGTTTTCAGCAGGATGAGATATTCCATGAAAACAAAATTGTTTTTGGTTGAAATTTTGTAAGGAAACTGCATGTTTATATTGTATGTGTGTGTATATTGATAATGGTTAAGGTGCTGTCCTAGAAACCTGGAAATTATGAGTTCTAGTCCTGCCTTAGACATGAAAGCCGATGGATTAACTTTGGGCCGGGTATTCTCGTTGAAGCGCCGGCGGGTGAGGGCGTGAAGGATGCGGCCTGCGGGGGCGGCACTAGCACCGGCGGCTACGGGCAGTCGCGGCGGCGGCGGCGGCGGCGGTGGCGGCCCCCTGACGACGGCGACGTTTGAGGCCCCTACGGAGGTTCCCCACGCCCCTGGATGCCTCGAGGAAGATCTAGAGGCAGGGGGCGGCTGGGGGCGTCCGTGGGGAGGCCGATGGCGACGGCGACGATGGTGGCGGCGGCGGCCGCGGCGGCGGCTGCGGTGACGGCAGCGGATGTCGGGGTGGCTCCCAGCGGCTTGCAGACCTGAACTACAGCATAGGATTCTTCAGCAGCAGCCTTAGACTGAGCTCTGGGAGACTGGAGAGTGTTGGACCCTTGGGGGAAGGGTTACCTCCATGGGGACCCAGAGACACCCCCCTAGGACGAGCTGGATGGGGGGGGAACGAAATAGGGCCGCATTATCCATCAGATAATGGTTGAGGGATTGCAGGGGTCGGAAAAGAACTACAAACCTATGCGGCTTGAATTTCCCCTCCCTCTTCCATCCTTTGGACCGAGTTTAGGCCTATGGGCCTTACTACGGTTGCAGCTACCCATCTACTTTGGCCTGCTGAATTATTCCAAATTTTCCCCCTTTTACATCTAGTCTGTCTGAACTCCCTGCCATGTAAAATCTCTTCAACGTGAATTTACGAACTTAAACCTCCTTCTGAGCAGGATACTTGACCCCCAGATGCTACTAATCCCAGGAGGGATACTGGTTCTATGGACATAAGGCCAGTGGGAGGCGGACTATGGCTATCTTCACGCCCGGATTTCCATCAGAGTTTCCATGGGTGGCCTAGGTGAGAGCATGGCTGCCCTGGAACCTCCGGGGTCGAAGGATATGTACCTCCTTGGCCATTGTCGTGAGAGGACAATGGGCTTGATGGCCTAACCATGGACTAGAATTCTCCCTATGTCTGTAACATCAGTGGTACTCCCTTCCCTTGGACTCTGTCTCCCCTGATTATATGTATTCGGTGTCGGAACTCCTCGCCCTGCGAGATTCTCCCCACTCGCAGGTTTGGCCCTCCACATTATCGAGGGCCTATCTCGATGACGGGCTTTGGAGTCCAGAGAGATGGCATGGAGCAAGGAAGAAATTGTGGGGTTTTTTAGGGAAATTTTTTAAGATTTTAAGGGGTTCTGGGAGGGGGGTTTGTAATGATCTTTCTAGAGAAATTGGGAAGAAGACTCTGGGGGATGGGGGGGGAAATCCACCAGGGTCAGAGCCGAGCCCGGCACAGGGTAACGATTTGGGAGGTGTTGGTCGAGGGACTGGGAAAGGGATGGGGGACGATACCTACGAGGTCTGTACCATCAGCACGGTAGATGGGAGGGGCAGATATGGCGGGAGCAGGGGACCATATCATGTGTTGGGGGCTCGCACTCGCTGTTTGAGAGCAATTGCTTGCCCCGGTCCCCATGGCTCCTCTTGGAGACTAGGTGGCTTAGATACTCAGGATCTGGGCCTTCGGCTGATGTTATGCAATGCCAGGTCCGTGGTTAATAAGGCCCCCCTCATTCACGATCTTATACAAGAGGGAGGAGCGGACCTGGCGGGTATTACGGAGACCTGGTTGGGCCCGGAGGGTGGCGTCCCTCTGGTTGAAATGTGCCCACCAGGCTTCAGAGCATTCCATCAGCCGAGGGCCCAGGGGAGGGGCGGGGGGGGTGGCGGTTATTATTAACGAGGATCTGGATCCGAGGGAGACCACTGTGCCTCAGATAGCCGGATGTGAGTCCCTCCTTGTGAGGTGGGGCCGTGGGGTTCAGATGGGCTTGTTGCTTACGTACCTGGCTCCCTGCCGCGTGGCAACAGCCCTTCCTGAGCTACTCGACGTGATAGCCACGGTGGCAGTAGATACACCCAGGCTTTTAGTCATGGGTGATTTCAACTTGCCATCTGTCGGTGAAACGTCTGAGGTGGCTCGGGAGTTCATGGCTTCCATGACGGCCATGGACCTGACCCAGTTAGTTCATGGCCCTACTCACAGGGGAGGTCACACTCTGGATCTGATTTTTGTCTCTGGCCAGTGGTTGAGTGGTCTTGTTATAGGGGATATAGACATGGAACCCTTGTCATGGACTGACCACTCACTCCTTCGCCTAGATCTTCGAACCGCGACCCCTCGCCGCAGGGAGGCGGACCCAATTAGATGGATCCGCCCCAGGCGCCTGATGGATCCTGATAGGTTCCAGACGGAGCTTGGGCCATTTCCTGAGGATCTAGCACATGACTCGGCCGAGGACCTGGTAGCCGCCTGGGATCGGGCGGCTGGTGGGGCCTTGGACCGAGTTGTGCCTTTGCGGCCTCTGACCCGATGCCGATCCCGGGTGGCTCCTTGGTTTACTGAGGAGCTGAGGGAAATGAAGCGCCGGAAAAGACGCCTGGAGAGCGGTTGGAGGGCCAGTCTCGCTGAATCTGATCGAACACTGGTAAGGTCGCATATTAAGGCCTACCTAGTGGCGATAAAGACGGCAAAGTCTAATTACTTTTCCGCCTCTATTGCGTCATCAGGGAATCGTCCGGCCGCCCTGTTTAGGGTGACCCGCGCCCTGCTCCATCTGGGAGTGCGGGAGGATCCCTTAGAAGGCAGGGCGGAGGATTTCGGACAATACCTGTATGACAAAATCGCTCAGATCCGGGGGGATTTGGACTCTGACTGGGTAGATCAGGGCAGGGTGACGAGGAACAGTCTTGAGAATGTTATCTGGGAGGAGTTTGATGCTGTGACTCCCGATGATGTGGACAGGATTTTGGGGAGACTTAGTGCGGCCACATGTTTACTGGACCCGTGTCCCTCCTGGTTGGTACTGGCTTCCCGGGAGGTTACAC
Organism: Pituophis catenifer annectens; assembly: GCF_029215685.1. NCBI lineage: Eukaryota > Metazoa > Chordata > Lepidosauria > Squamata > Colubridae > Pituophis > Pituophis catenifer. Next base: position 6,539,304 of record NW_027256888.1, read on the forward strand.
GAGGCTGGCTCCAGGGCGTCATTAATGCTTCCTTGAGTGAGGGTCACTTCCCCGCTGCCCTGAAAGAGGCGGTGGTGAGGCCTCTCCTCAAGAAGCCGTCCCTGGATCCAGCAATATTGGCTAACTATCGTCCTGTCTCCAACCTTCGCTTCATTGCGAAGGTTGTTGAGAGTGTGGTCGCGCAACAGTTTCCACAATTCCTGGAGGAAACATCCTATCTGGATCCGTTCCAGTCGGGTTTCAGGTCTGGGCACAGCACGGAAACGGCATTGGTCGCGTTGGTTGATGATCTCTGGAGGGCTCGGGACAGGGGTTATTCCTCTGTTCTGGTCCTATTAGATCTCTCAGCGGCTTTTGATACCATCGACCATGGTATCATGCTGCACCGGCTGGAAGAGTTGGGGGTGGGAGGCACCGTGTTACGGTGGTTCTCCTCCTTTCTCTCCGACCGGTCGCAGTTTGTGTTGGCAGGGGGGCAGAGGTCGACCTCGAGGCCTCTCATTTGTGGAGTGCCGCAGGGATCGGTCCTCTCGCCCCTTCTGTTCAACATTTATGTGAAGCCACTGGGCGAGATCATCCGTGGCTTTGGGGTGAGATACCACCAGTACGCTGATGACACCCAGCTGTACATCTCCACCCCAGGCCACCCCAACGATGCCCTTGAAGTGATGTCCCAGTGCCTGGAGGCTGTGCGGATCTGGATGGGGAGGAACAGGCTCAGGCTCAACCCTTCCAAGACTGAGTGGCTGTGGCTCCCGGCATCCCGATATAGTCAGTTGACTCCATCACTGACTATTGGGGGCGAGTCTTTGGCCCCCACTGAAAGGGCTCGCAATCTGGGAGTCCTCCTGGATAGGCAGCTGTCTTTGGAGGAACATCTGACGGCTGTTACCAGGGGGACCTTTTATCAGGTTCGCCTGATTCGCCAGTTGCGGCCCTTTCTTGATCGGGATTCCCTGTGCACAGTCACTCACGCCCTCGTCACCTCTCGCCTTGACTACTGTAACGCTCTCTACATGGGGCTCCCCTTGAAGAGCACCCGGAGGCTCCAGCTGGTCCAGAATGCAGCAGCGCGGGTAGTGATGGGAGCAACATGGCGCTCCCATGTAACACCACTCCTGCGCGAGCTGCACTGGCTCCCGGTGGTCTTCCGGGTGCACTTCAAGGTGTTGGTTATCACCTTTAAAGCGCTCCATGGCATAGGGCCTAGCTATCTCCGAGACCGCCTGCTGCTACCGATGACCTCCCATCGACCCGTGCGCTCCCACAGAGAGGGCCTCCTCAGGGTGCCATCAGCCAAACAATGTAGGCTGGTGGCCCCCAGGGGGAGGGCTTTCTCTGTGGGGGCTCCCACCCTCTGGAATCAGTTGCCCCCGGAGATAAGAAGAATCCAGGACCTCAATGCCTTCCGTCGTTCCCTGAAAACCTATCTTTTTCAGCAAGCCGGGTTGGCTTAAGAAGAAATTTTTAAAATTTTTAAATTCTTTTAATTAGTCTGTGATTTTTAATTTTTTGGGCCAAATTTTATATATATTTTTAAATGTTTTAATATTTGTATTCTATGTTTTTTATCTTGGCTGTACACCGCCCTGAGTCCTCAGGGAGAAGGGCGGTATATAAATTCGAAATTAAATTAAATTAAATTAAATTAAATTAATCCAATATAATTTATGTGGTTGTTGTGGGGATTTTTTTAAAAATGCCTTTCTATCTTTTTTTGACTCTTGATGACTGCCTGTACAAGACCTTGTTGTTTTATTGGTAAGAGTTCAGAAGTGGTTTGCCATTGCTTCTTTCCTTGGGCTGAGAGACAATGACTGGCCCAAAGTCACCCAATTGGCTTTGTACCCAAAGTGGGACACACGGTCTCCCAGGTTCTCTCCTAGGGCCTTAACCACTACTCCAAACTGTCTTTCCATGGGAAAACTAGGAGGAAGGACCAGTGGTAGGTTCCTATTAGTTTGGGCAAATTGCTAGCAGTGGGAGGTTCCACCCACCCGCCCAGACATCATTACGGATGCTCTGAGCATGCGCAGAAGGTTCTGCACATGTGCAGAAGCGCTGCACGTTCACAGTTCTGAACCTGTAGCAGAGGTAAGTGAAACCCACTACTGGGCAGGACCAGGGGTGAAATGCTCCCGGTTCGGACCGGATCACTCGATCCGGTAGCGATGGTGGCGGGTGGTTCGGAGAACCGGTAGCAAAAATCCCTGCCCCCCCCCCATGCCCAGCTGAGCCACACAATCATCAGAGGCTTTTTTTTAATTTTTAAAAGCATTTTTTCTACAAACTCTTTGGCCGAAAAAACGCTTTTAAAAGTAAAAAAAAAAAAGCCTCTGATGATCGCGTGGCTCAACTGGGATCGTCAGAGGCTTTTCAAAGCATTTTTTTTTCTGCAACCTCTTAGCCGAAGAGGTGGTAAAAAAAATGCTTTGAAAAGTCTCTGACGATCCCAGCTGAGTTGCCTGATCGGCAGAGGCTTTTCAAAGCATTAGAAAAAATGCTTTGAAAAGTTGTTTTTTTTTAAAAAAAAAGTTGGCCACGCCCACCCAGTCACATTAACCCCCCCCCAAATACCAAGCCACGCCCACAGAACCAGTAGTAACAAATTTTACATTTCACCCCTGGGCAGGACTATTATATATTGTACCCATATCTACATTTCTTGAACAGAATTTAGAACTACAGAGCAGATCAATAACAGCAGCCATTATAAATCGAACACTCATCTATAATGGAAAAAGAAAGTTTTGAAAAATGTCTTGGAAGTTAGAGTAAGCGTTGTTTGAGAAAGTGAGGTATTCAGAGGAACAAGATTGGTCAACAAAATACACCTAAACATGTCACACGTAGTGAAAAAAAAAAGTTCAAAACTCAATTAGCCACTTGGGGACTTTGTGTTCAAAAGAGCAATAACATCTACCCCCTAAAAGTAATATGATAGGCAATTAAATCTGAAAGTTATGTGATCCTCATAACCTGGCAGACAATTAAGGTGCTACATCCTAGTAAACTATCTTCCCTCCCTCCCTCCTACCCTCTCTTGTCCTTCCTTCCTTCCTTCCTTCCTTCCTTCCTTCCTTCCTTCCTTCCTTCCTTCCTTCCTTCCATCCCTCCTTTCTCCCCCTCCCTCCCTCCCTCCCTCCTGCCCTCTCTTGTTCTTCCTTCCTTCCTTCCTTCCTTCCTTCCTTCCTTCCTTCCTTCCTTCCTTCCCTCCCTCCTTCCTTCCTCCCTCTCCCTCCCTCTCTCTGCCCTCTCTTGTTCTTCCTTCCTTCCTTCCTTCCTTCCTTCCTTCCTTCCTTCCTTCCTTTCTTCCCTCCCTCCTTCCTTCCTCCCTCTCCCTCCCTCTCTCCCTCTTGTTCTTCCTCCCTCCCTTATCTTAATGGAAACAGAGGATTGGTTATCATGTATCAATTCATTATCATTATCAAGCTATCAATTAGCAAGCCTATCAATTACCAAGACCATCAATTAGCAAGGCTATCCTAGCCCAAACATACAATCGCTTGTCCACCATTTAGCAATGAACTTCCAAATAAATTATTCAAACATTTGTGAGCTGCTCTTGATATTTTTTTTAATCTTACAAGAAGAGAGAAAGAAAGAACAGAGCAACTACTTTTCTAGGCATGTTCAAAACAGAGAAACTACTTTAAGCAGTCAGAGGTTCTAAGTAGTTTTCCAAATTTGACTGCCATTAGTAAAATGTTTATTCAAATGCAGAAAGAGAAATGCTTAATAAATGAAGGGATGAAGATTCTTGCAGGTGTATAGCTTGAATCTGTTTGGTGGCACGTAAGCAGCTATGGGTTTCACATTATGTTACTACCGGTTTGTGCATCCGTCTGCCTTCCACGCATGTGCCCAGCCTTCTGTGCCTGCGCTTTGCTCATGCACACGCCTTCCACACAAAAACATGCCTAAGTAGGATGGCATAGAGCTGGGGCCTAACGATTTCTGCTATCCGTTTGGGCAAATTAGTTCGAACCGGCTGAATCCCACATGTGCACGTAAGGGCAGAATATTCATTTCCGTTGTTTTTTTATTATTATTATTATTTTTATTTTATTTCCAATTTCTATACCGCCCTTCTCCCTGAGGACTCAGGGCGGTGTACAGCCAGAATTAAAAACATGCAATACAAATATTAAAAAACAATTAATATATATATAAATTTGGCCCAAAATTAAAAATCATTACCAATTAAAACATTTAAAAAATTTCTTCTTAAGCCAGCCCGGCTTGCTGGAAAAAATGGGTTTTAAGGGCACGGAAGGCACTGAGGTCTTGGATTCTCCTTATCTCTGGGGGGTTCTTGTCTTCTTGTTTCCAATCTTTGGAATAAAATTCGAACATATTTAAACAGCTACAAAACCCAGTTTGCTTTTTGGTACAAAAACTAATATATAAAATAGCATCTAACCCCCAAAGGAAGTCATTAGATCACTACATCTAATATAAATTAATGATCCATTCTTAGCACATCTAATAATTAGTTTAGCCCACCCAAAACGCATAAGTTTACACTGCCTGGAAAAGAAGTCTTTTAATTAATCTTAGCTTTAATGAAGATTAAAAAAGTGTTCATTGTAGATACTAACACAATTTCTGTACTAAAATGTCTGCTATACGTTTCAAAGACCACGTTCCCCTATAGTTTTCAATACCTAACCCAGCAACAACGGCTATTAATATATGTGCTAGAACTTTTAGAGTTGCCAGACCCTAGCTACGTATCAGCATGTGGTTTAATTAAAGATATTGCCAACATGTGCTTCTTCACACCTCTTCAAACAACTGTAGAATAGGCTACTTATGGTCAAAGATTAATTTCTCAAGAATTATTCCTTCCCACCTGCTTCAAAATAACTTATGTCCAACTAATGAAGTTACAGTGGAAAGCCATGTTATTATCTCAGCATTTTATGCTCGTATAAATGTATACAAATTACATCAAACAAAATGGACTGACTGGTTATCATCATCATCATCATCTCAGAGACTCTTCCCATCCTGCTTACAATCTTTTTGGACTATTGCCTTCTGGCAGAAGATACAGAACAATTAAAACTCGGACCTGGAATAGGTTTTATCCCAGAGCTATAATTGCACTCAACAATGAACTAAAGGGCCACCATCAGTGAGCTGTGGGACAGCATTACTTGGTCTGTTGTGTGGATGTTTGGGTGGTTTAGGGGTGGGGAATTGTGGTGAGTGGGAGTGTGTTTGGGGATTGTTATGTGTGTTGGACCTGGTCTTTGGGTGTTAAGTTAATTTTGTTGTATGGATATACTGTGTATACACGTACAATGACAATAAAGATTATTATTATCATCATCATCATTTAACAACCCCATAATCCCTTGCAGGGTGGAGTCTGGGCAAAAAAACTTACCGAATAGAACAGGGGTCTCCAACCTTGGCAACTTTAAGACTTGTGGACTTCAACTCCCAGAATTCCTCAGCCAGCAAAGCAGGCAGATAGAGCTGCTCACCGATGAGCTTGATTGCAGGCAGGGAGATTCAGTTGCTTGCTGATGCAATGGATTGCAATGGATTGCAGGGAGCAAGCGAAGCAAGGCAGGCGTTGCGACCAGCAGCTAAGCAAGCTGGAGGCGGGGGGGGAGGGATTTTTGCTACTGGTTCTCCGAACTGCCCGCCGCCATCGCTAACTACTCTTTCTAGCCGTTCCGAACCGGGAGCATTTCACCCCTGGTCATGCCCCAGCATATAACTTTATATACTGTGGGTGCTCTCTAGCCTCATCTAGTGGCCAGAGAGATAAACTATCAAGTATATTGTTTGAAGCTGACTCAACCCATATTACCAATCCGTCTGCACTCTCAAACCAAGTGCATGCTGGGAAGCCAGACTCCATTTCCTTTAACATTTGGAGAAGGCAGAAGCACAAAGAAGAATCCATCTTAATCCATGGCACATGGTCATCCAAGGACAAACCCACATCCCAAACACAGAGCATCGCTGGTGAGATTTAAATTACTTGTATTTACTAATTGTTATGTTCGGCAGCAACTCAATATTGTCTATCTTGTATTTGGTTCTCATTGTATGTATCCCTATTTCCCTATTTCCTTCATGCGCAAAGCGTGCTCTCATAAAACCGGTAGGAAAAGATTTGGAATCCCACCACTGCCCTAAACCATTTCAGATAGGTGTCCAATCTCTTCCTAAAAGCCTCCAGTGATGGGAGTACCCACAACTTCTGAAGGCAAGCCATTTCATTGAATGGATTCTGTAATTCTAAACAGCAAGAATGCAAGAAACGTTTCTCTACTCTCATTCCGTTTTAAAAACTGTGCATCTTTTTTCAGTGCAAACAAAGTTAAATACTCAATCACACACACACACACACACACACACACACACACACACACACACACACGTTTTTAAGACCAGGTATTTAACCATGTATATGACACTGCTTTACAGTAAGACAGACCTTAGAAAGAGATTTGGGTCTTTGTTTGGAATGAATACAGTGGCTGTTTTTGCCACTATCTGCATATTTTTGTTGTGTTACTTTAACATTTTGCTTCTCTCTCTCTCTCTCTCTCTCTCTCTCTCCCCCTCCCTCCCTCCCTCTCTGTCTCTCCCTCCCTCTCTCTCTCTCTCTGTCTCTGTGTGTGTGTGTCTTTCTCTCTCTCTGTCTCTCTCTGGGTCTCTCTCTCTCTCTGGGTCTCTCTCTCTGGGTCTCTCTGTCTCTATGTCTCTGTCTCTCTCTCTCCTTCCATCCCCCCCTCTCTCCCTCCATCCCCCCCTCTCTCTGTCTTTCTCTGTCTCTGTCTCTCTCTCTCTGTTTCTCTCTCTGTGTGTGTCTCTCCCTCCAGCTCTCTCTCTCTATCTCTGTGTCTCTCTGTGTCTCTGTGTCTCTCTGTGTCTCTCTCTGTGTCTCTGTCTCTCTCTTTCTGTCTCTGACTCTCTGTCTTTCTGTCTCTCTCTCTCTCTCTCTCTCTCTCTCTCTCTTTCTCTCTGTCTGTCTCTCTGTGTCTGTCTCTCTTTCTGTCTCTGTCTCTCTCTGTGTCTCTCTGTCTCTCTGTGTCTCTGTGTCTCTCTCTGTCTCTGTCTCTGTCTCTGTCTCTGTCTCTTTCTGTTTCTGTTTCTCTGTCTCTCTGTCTTTGTCTCTCTCTCTGTGTCTCTGTGTCTCTGTCTCTGTCTCTTTCTGTCTCTGTGTCTCTCTGTCTCTCTCTGTCTCTGTCTCTCTGTCTGTGTCTCTCTCTGTGTGTGTTTCTCTCTGTTTGCATGGATGCATAGGTGGATACAGAGATAGAGATATGATTAAATTGTTCCTTTCTTACTTTTATTCTCCCTTTCTTCTATGTGTTGTCATTTATACCGATATTCTTAACAACTGCATTATGTTTTTGCTTTCAGATGGCTAAACAGATGGATAGAGGAATATTTCCAAGTTATTCCAAGAAATAAAAACAACATAAACAGATAGAACATTATGATTGCTTTCCAACTCTTTGCAATCAACATCAGTAACACAAATAGAATGTCAGATAATAAACTGTTTTGTTTTGTTCTGTTGGTTTGTTTTGCAAGTTGTGGGTCAGATCATTTGTCCCTTATCCTATTGACTATTACAACAGGAAAACTATGAAAGAGAATTGGAAATGGGGATCATAAAACAAAAATCAAAATAAATAGTATATATACAGTATATCAAGGTGGAAAGTGAAATTTCAAGTGAAAATCTTGATTATTGTTATTATTTTTGAAAAAGAAGAAAACACACCAGAAAAGAAAATTCATTCCATTTCCAGCAATTATTTTTCTCTACAGTTTCAGAATCTACTGAAATAATATGGATGCAAAGTTGCAGAAAAAAAAATTCTGGCTATATTGTATTTTATGTAGTTCATGAGCCATGTTTGAAAATCCAGGTCTGCTACATAAAAAGGGGGGAAAAGCACTATAGAAATTTCATGCTTGAAAAGCCAAATGGTAAATATGTTCCTGTAATCTAATCACTTTACTAATTGTGCTTAAGTTCTGCATTTCTTAATTGCACATTGGGGAATATAGGATGGTAAGATCTTTTTTTTTTTCCTTCTTTTAAAAAGAAAACATCTGAGATGCTTCAAGGAAATTAACAACTTCAATTAAGAGTCACACTTTGGCTCCAAGCCATAGTTTTCCTCAACATGGTTAATAATAATAATTTGCACATCGACCAAAGCATGAAGAACGATTACAGGAACTGGGTATGTCTAGTCTAGCAAACAGAAGTGGCATGATAGCACTATGCCAATATTTGAGGTGCTCCTACAAAGATAAGGGGATCAATCTACTTTCAAAAGCATCAAAAGGCAAGATGAGAATCAATGGATGGAACCTAACTAAGGAGACAAAGAACCTAGAACTAAGGAGAAACGTCTTAACAGTGAGAACTATTAACCAGTAAACATCTTGCCTCCAGAAGTTCTGGATGCTCCATCATTGGAGGCTTTTAAGAAGAGATTGGACAACCATTTATCGGAAATGGTGTATGGCTTGAGTAGGGGGTTGGACTAGAAAACTTCCTAGGTCCCTTCCAACGCTATTATTGTCTGACTTCTGAAGCCATAAAGCATAGTTTTTCACCTCATAATGTGAAATATTAGCTACATTTACCAACTGTGCTAGACTACAACTAAGCCATTAAATCATTATCTTGGCTTGTCAGTCCTGGCTATTATAACTCATAACAAAGATATTTTCATATATACACCGCTCAAAAAAAATAAAGGGAACACAAGCAGAAGACATCCGAGATCTGAATGAATGAAATAGCCTTATTAAATACTTTGTTCGTTACATACAGTAGTTTTGTGTTCCCTTTAGTTGTTTGAGCAGTGTATAAACTACTATATGTGAAGAACAAAGTATTTAATAAGGCTATTTCATTCATTCAGATCTCGGATGTCTTCTGCTTGTGTTCCCTTTATTTTTTTGAGCAGTATATTATGGAATATGTGTGTGTGTGTGTTGTTAGTTGCAAAGTCATGTCTGACCCATTGCAACTCCACGGACAATGTTCCTCCAGGCCTTCCTGTCATCTACCATCTCTGGAGTCCATTTAAGCTCACGCCTACTGCTTCAGTGACTCCATCCAGCCACCTCGTTCTCTGCCGTCCACTTCTTCTTTTGCCCTCAATCTTTCCCAGCATTAGGCTCTTCTCCAGTGAGTCCTTCCTTCTCATTAGGTGGCCAAAGAATTTGAGTTTCATCTTCAGGATCTGGCCTTCTAAAGAGCAGTCAGGGTTGATCTCCTCTAGGACTGACCAGTTGGATGGCCTTGCAGTCCAAGGGATTCGCAGGAGTCTTCTCCAGCACCAGAGTTCAAAGGCCTCAATTCTTTGGGCACTCAGCCTTCCTTATGTTCCAACTTTCACAGCCATACATTGCAACTGGGAAAACCATAGCCTTGACTATACGCACTTTTGTTGGCAAGTATCTCTGCTTTTTAGTATGCTATCTAGGTTTGCTATAGCTTTCCTCCCCAGGAGCAAGCGTCTTTTAATTTCTTGGCTGCAGTCCCCATCTGTGATGGTCTTGGAGCCCAGGAAAATAAAATCTGTCACTACCTCCATTTCTTCCCTATCTATTTGCCAGGAATATATCCAAAATCCTATTGTAAAAATCCCATTTTTCTTGACCCCATTTTTTCTTAATCCATTTATCAGTTTAGATCAAAATCTTATTTAGCTTTTTGTTGTTTATTTCAACTTAGCCTTAAAATTAATTTTTTATTCTTTGTTCGGACTTGAGCATAAAGTCACCACATGACTTTTCAAACTTGTAGCTTTATTAATTTTTACTTATTTATTAGGGTTTTTTTAATTTTTTTATCATTAAAATATAAACACAGATATAAAGACAATACAATACAAAGACAAACAAAAAACCCACCACCTACAAACCCACCTAACATTTTACATATACGTTTTTGTCATCAACAGAGTATATGTCATTGAGCTTATATAGTTTAATAAAGAGTAATTATTAAATGTCTAATTCCAATGTTATAACTTTACACTACAAATTTACATTTCTTACGGGTTCATCTCCTTATGCAAGTCTTTACCCTAATTTCTGTCCTCTACATTTTTGCTGATTTTCCTTTCCAGCCATTGATACCATTGGTGCCATACAAGATAGTATTCGCTTTCTTCCTTTTCCTGGAGTTCCAGCGTCAATCTGTCCATTTCAGCACACTCTGTTATCTTTGCAAGGATTTTGTCTTTGGATGGGAGTTGGTCTAATTTCCAGTTTTGAGCGAACAGTAGTCTTGCTGCTGTCAAGATATGTATGATAAGATATTTCGTTTCCTTAAGATGTTGTGCCGTTATCATGCCAAATAAAAAGAATTCTGGACTATTTTCTATTTGAATGTTCGTTATTTCTTCAATAATATTTTTTATATCTTGCCAATAGTTTTGGGCTTTCCTACATTTCCACCAAGTGTGATAATATGTCCCCTTTTTTTGATTTACATTTCCAACACAATGCCGAAGTGTTTGGGTGTATTTTGGCAAGTCGGGCTGGTGGTAGGTGCCATCTATAAAACATTTTAATGAGGTTCTCCTTGTAAGATGTGGCTCTTGTCATTTTAATGTTCTGCTTCCATAATTTCTCCCAATTATTAGGTTTATATGCCACCTATCTAATCTATTAGAGCGCCAAAGGTTTCCAAAAGCTTTAGGATAGTTAACAAACAATTCCTAAAATTCTTACAAAGTGAGGTTGGCAAACCCAAAGGTGCTTTTTCAAAAGGCAATTGGACTTTGTTTTTCCTTGAAGACATTTTGCTTCTCATCCAAGAAGCTTCTTCAGTTCTGGATGAATGATGGAGGATGAAGGATTTATATTCCTGGCAGTCATCTGGCTGTTAGCACTCCTTCTGAATGTTGTTGAGGCCACTTGGAGGTTTATCTGTGCCCTCAGGATCACCTGAATCAGAGTGCAAATGGAGTGTGTATGGGTGGGTGGGTGGGTGGGTGTGAAAGCTTCTTAGAACTGCTGAAAGGACTGTGTTGTAAACAGGAGATACTGTATTTTTCAGAGTGTTGTGGAAAAATTGAGACTGAACAACATTCCTGGGTCAGCCAGAGTCAGTTTATTGCGCAAGGTTCAGAGCCAGATTTGTACCTGAAACTTTGAACAAAGAAAGAGCTCTGATACAACTATTTTTATACATTTCTAAGACAAAGGATTCGGTGAGCACATACAGTTTTCCATATATGGTTAACATGAGATCATGCATTTTCCATATATGGTTAACATACACTTGCTATATGATAATTGACATACTTCCTAATTAGTAAACCATTAGTAAACCATTATTTTCTAGTTTATAAGATTATCTTAGCTACACAACTTTTCCTTAAGTGCTGTAGTTGCTAATGGGAGATTTATTGCTGTCCTTAGGTAAATTTATTGGATTAAGTAACTCTTTGTAACATATATGTCCTTGTCTTTGACAGTGAGGCCATTCAAATGTTTTCCATATGGCTGTCCTTCCATGACAGCTAGGCCTCATCAGAAGATACATTACCACTTAATGGGGTTTAGCTGATTTTTAATATAATCTCCAAGCACTTTTCTCTCTTATAATAATGTGAATAGAGAGAGTCCTTTAGAGTTCATGTAGCTGACTCTGTATGATTCCTATTTTATTCACATTGAGAGTATAAAACACACCTTTCCCCCACCTAAAACGGGGTGAAAATTTGGGTGCATCTTATACACCCAATGTAGCCCCTCTCACCCACTGGCCCCCACCCTTTGGCCTCTGCCTCCCAGCAATTTACCTCCTTGCAGCAAGCAGCAAGAAGAAACAGCCCATTTCAGCTTCAGCACAGCCTGATTAGCACAAGTTGATTGTCCGTTGGATCGGCCTCCCGACTCTCAGCTGTTTCAGGCTGCAGGGATTGCCGTTGCCTATTGCTGCACAGGCCTCTTGCGGGCTTCCTGCAAGGAGGTGAATTGCCAGGAGCAGATTTTTTTTTTCTTGTTTTCAGTCAAGCTATGCTAAAAACGAAACTGAAAGTAAAGCAGGCTGTTTGCTGTTTGCTACAATGAGGCAAAATTGCTGGGAGGCAGAGGCAGATTTCTTTTTTCTTGTTTTCCTCACCAAAAAAGGTAGGTGCATCTTATAGTCCGGTGTGTCTTATACTCTGAAAAATATGGTAGGTGGTGTCATATTTGTCCCCTTCTGTTGAGAGACTGTTCAATCTCAATGTAGATGGCCTCTTTGACCCATCTTTCAAACCAGCAGTTGTCTCTGTCCAGAGTGTGGACTTTGTTTGCAAACTTAGTGTCTTTTAAAAGGTTGTTTTTTTTTAAAAAAATAATGTATATGCCGCCCTTCTCCGGAGACTCAGGGCAGCTTACAATGCATTAAGCAATAGCCTTCATACTTTTTGTATATTTTTATACAAAGTCAGCTTATTGCCCCCACAATCTGGGTCCTCATTTTACCTACCTTAGAAAGGATGGAAGGCTGAGTCAACCTTGACCCTGGTGAGATTTGAACTCGCAGTAATTGCAGGATGCTGATGTTAATAACTGTTAATAACAGTGCTTTAGTCTGCCGTGCCACCAGGCTCTTCTGCTATGGTTGCAAGTAATATGACTGATCCTGTCATTTCTCAGACAAAGAACCAGAGAATACCACTGTATTGCAGTTTCCACATGAGAAACTCCAGAATATATGTGGGTTATCTCCCATCCTCTCCTTATCGGGAGAGCATCACAAGAAACCCATCTACTCGCCTTGTTCTTGTTCTTTGCCACATTCACTGGTTCCATCCCTTTACAGGGTTGTCTTCAGTTTGCTATACTTCCCTTAGAAGTCTTTTCCCTATTATTATTATTTTTTTCCAAAGAATAAATATGGATCATTTTGACACTTAGAATCAAATTGGAATGCTGCCAGCTCAGCTCTTGTGAACGCATCTGAATAAAGCAGCGATGGCAGGATGCAAAATAATTTATAACACGATATTAGATGGATCCATTTGAATGCAAACGCATCTTTATGTTCAGAATACCGGAAGAATTGAAAATCTGCAAAATTCTTACATGAACTGTTCTATAACTCCTAAGCAAACAGAGACGACGGACAATTGATGCGTTCAGAAGGCAAACTATAGAAAGGTAATTAGGGGACTGGAAGCTAAAATATATGAAGAATTGGGTATGTCTAATTTAATTTAAAGAAAGACTAGGGGTGATAGCAGTGTTCCAATATTTGAGGGGGCTGTTACAAAAAAAAAAGGGGGGGTCAATGTATCTTCCAAAGCACCAGAAGGCAGGTCAAGAAGCAATGGATGGAAATTAACCAAGGAGAGAAGCAACCTAGAACTAAGCAGAAATTTCCTGACAGTGAGAACAATTAATCAGTGGAACAACTTGCCTCCAGAAGTGGTGAATGCTCTAACACTGGAAGTTTTTAAGAAGATGTTGGACAACCATTTGTCTGAAGTGGTGTAGGGTGAGCAAGTGAGTGAGCAAGGGTTGGACTAGAAAACTCCCAAGGGCCCTTCCAACTCCGCTATTCTACATTTTAAAGATAGAATTCATAGCTCATACCCACCCCATATAGTCATCCGGGAAGACTATTTTGACAGAAAATGTATGGGTAGTATTACATGGTTATCTTGCCTTTTCATGCTTTTTTGTTTCAAATTGAATAGTCATTGATCAATTAAAGTCAGGCTAGCAACCATGGGACATTCCTACTTTGTGTTCATGAATTTTAAGATACTTGGGACAGCCTAAGAACACAGTTTTAGTTGTTTAAAATATACGATGAAAGGTGCAGGAAATGGACATGGCTAGTCTAGTGAAGAGAAGGACCAGGGGAGACATTTATTTATTTATTTATTTATTTATTTATTTATTTATTTATTTATTTATTTATTTATTTATTTATTCATTCATTCATTCATTCATTCATTCATTCATTTATTTATTTATTTATTTATTTATTTATTTATTTATTTATTGCGATTTATATGCCGCCTTTCTCCCTGGGGACTCAAGGCGGCTTACAAAATGTCAACTTCAATACAAATCACAATACAATACAAAATTAAAATCAGTAACCCAATTAAAAAACAATTTAAAATTATACCAGTGTACCCCCAAACGGATCAGTTTAATTGGCGGAAGAGCCACGTCTTCAGCTCGCGACGGAAGGAAAGAAGGTCGGGGGCTGTCCAGAGCTCAGTGGGCAATCCATTCCAGAGGGTCGGGGCTCCCACAGAGAACGCCCTCCCCCTGGGGGTCGTCAGCCGACATTGTTTGGCCGACGGCACCCTGAGGAGGCCGACTCTTTGAGAGCGCACAGGACGATGGGAGAACAGCTGGAGATGGTCCTGCAAGTACCCCGGGCCTAAGCCATGAAGGGCATGATAGCATCGTCCAATATTTGAGGGGCTGCCACAGACAGGAGGAAGGGGGTCAAGCTATTTTCCAAAGGATCCGAAGGCCAGACAAGATATACTGGATGGAAAGTGAACAAGAAGAGATTCAAACTTGTGAAGGGAAACAATAATAAGGATATAATAAATAATACTAGAATATGATATACTGGTATACTAGATTCTGTAACCATTAGGTTCCTGTAATACATATTATGCCTTTATATTTGTATCTCCTGTAACAAACATATTCTGTTATTAGATCTCTGTAGTGTATCTGGTATTTGTCAAACATTTGTCCCTGCCATTTGACCTGAACTCATATCAGTCTTCTTTCTGTGCTAACTAAAAGCATGGTACATATCTCAGTTGAAACTACAGCCATCAACAAAGGGATAATTTACACCTCAGCCCTAATTTATGTTTGATCTGGATAAACTCCTGTCTTCCAGAGCCAGGGGGCTAAGTGGCCAATTGAGTAAACAAAGAAATGCTTAAGATAAAACTAATGGGGAAGTTTCTATTCCCCCTTGCAGGGCAACAAGGAATACACAAACCTAAATTAGGAGGCCAGAGTTGGGTACTAAGCTGACGACTCTGAGGGTATAAAAGGATGCCATACCTTCCCCAAGGTGTGGCTATCTCCTCGCATGCATTGTATCTGTATGTTCTGAATATAGTTCCACCCAGTATTTTGTTTTTGGCCATAAATAAAATCTGCTTTTTTGCAAGCCTTGTCTTGAGAACAATCAACCCATGGAACAGAAGTTGCCTTTGGAAGTTGTGGGAGTTTCATCATTGGAAGTTTTTAAGAAGAGATGGGACAGCCACATGTCTGAACGTGAGCCATTGCCCAGCTCAGCTCTACTGTGCATGCGCGTGCCTCCCGCTGGCCAGCTGATTTTTCAGGATGCGCGGGGGCAGGACGCATCAAGGAGATATGCGTGCATGCACAGGGGATCACCTATGCATGCGTGGGAGTCACACACACATGCGTGGGGGCGGAGGGGGAGCATGGGGGGGTGCGGCACCCCTCACGACCTGTTTTTGGGCCCAGGAGGCTGCAGGGAGACATGCTAGGCCCAAAATGGGGCGTGGGGGAGTGTGGAGCATCCCCCAGGCCCGTTTTTGGGCCCAGGAACATTGATGGGATTCAGCTGGTTCGCACCACTTCGGGAGAACCGGTTGTTAACTTTCTGAGCAGTTTGGAAAACTGGTTGTTGGAAGAAATAATTAGGGCAGAGAACCGGTTGTTAAATTATTTGAATCTCACCACTGCCCAGGAGGCTCCAGGGAGGCCTGCTAGGCCCAAAACAGGGGGCAGGGGGCCACACGCGTATGTGGGGGGGGCATATTGCATTATGGGTGCCGGCACGCCCACACGCTGTCATGCGTGCACACGCTTTCGTCACATGAGGAGAAAAAGGTTAGCCATCACTGGTATAGGTTCTCCGGCTTAGGCTGGGGTTTGGGGTGGACTAGAAGACCTCCAAGGTTCCTTCCACCTCTTGCCATTCTCTTACTCTGAGATTCTAAAGTCCCCACTATAGTGTGCAAGGAGAGAAGCAGCAAACATTTTCTCTCTGAGTTGGAAAAGCCGAGCAAGTTCATGCGCTGAGCAAAGAAATTAGCAGAAGTAAACAAACATTTAATGCATCCTCTGAATAACTTCTGCCTTTCAAAAGTTCTAAGCAGGCAACTTTTTTTCCCCCCCTACTTCTTCAAAACACACAGGCTGCTCTTTACTCCTCATTAAGAATTCAGTGGGGCCTGAATGAGCTAAATAATAGATTGGGCTCATTTCAACAATCAGTTTTCTAGATTAAAGAATACGGCTACAGTCGAGAGCATGTTATTTCCTCTATTTACAGAGCCAGTTTGCTGTGCCCACTCCACATCTGAATGCTAACTATTTGCATACCATTCAACAGCCTCTAAGTATAAATAACCTCTTGAGATCTATCTGGATCTCAACAGCATCTACATTTCTCTATGCCGGTTCCTGACAGCCACATATTGTGTTCCTTTTATTGAAGGATCATGCAGACCGTGAGGAGGACAAAATAAGAATCCAAATTCAACAAATGCCTTGTGACATGTTGCCACAAACAGAGCACTACCCAAAGTAGATCACTTCAGTTCACGCTCTATTATAGTGAGCTTCAAGGAAACCAAGGAGACCTTTCTGAGACCTCTCAGAGAAGAGGTTCTCGTGATGTACTTCATGCAAGAACTGTATATCTAGCAATACAAGCAAAAGATATAAAAGAGCAACCAAAGAGCTTTGGAAGGGATTCTGTCCCCTATTATTTAGGGTAGTTTCTTCCCCAAACCCCCAAAACTCTAACCTTAGACTGTCTACTGTTGACCTCACCCCATTCCTAAGAGGTCTGTAAGGGGCATGCAAAAGAGCCTTGATGGTACAGTGGTCTAAGCACCCTGTTATTAACACAGCTGCCTGCAATTACTGCTGGTTCGAATCTCTCCAAGGCTCAAGGTTGACTTAGCCTTCCATTCTTTCAAAGGTAGGTGAAATGAGGACCCAGTTTGTGGGGGCAATAAGCTGATTTTGTATAAATATACAAAAGTATGAAGGCTATTGCTTAACGCATTGTAAGCCGCCCTGAGTCTCCGGAGAAGGGCGGCATATAAATCAAATTAAAAAAAAAAAAGTGCATCAGCGTACCTGTCCCTGTCCTAATATTCCTTTTTACTTACTCTTTTCAAATTATGTTTATACTTTTACCTGTTAATCTTATATATGCTTGACAAATAAACTTACGATTATGATGATTATGAAAGCTGTTCGGAATTGCTCAAAATCTTGGAGAAAATCTTGATTATTGGGACGGCTAGTCATTGGTAGAAAACAATTGTATCTTCCAGTTTTGTTTGCACCCAGCACACACTACCAACAATCCCTATTTCTGGACCGGAGCAAGTGTACACACCACTGAGAGCTAAATATAATTTTATATCTATTTGTTGTTAGCAAGGATCAACTTTAACTAATGGACTAATGGACAAAAGGTAGAAAAAGGCAGGGCAGAGAAACACATATGATAAAAGGGGAAACAATTTAATAATAATCTCTAGTTTTACTTATCTCTCATTTCTACCTCCACCTTTATATCTTAAAAGGTGGAGGACTTTCCAGAGCTACAAGAAAATAATAAAAAAAAGAGTAATTAGTATGGACTGTTGCAAAAGGGCCTTGGTTATTCCAGCGTCAAGCTTTTTATATGGAGTAGAGTAGAGTAGAGTAGAGTAGAGTAGAGTAGAGTAGAGTAGAATAGAATAGAATAGAATAGAATAGAATAGAATAGAATAGAATAGAATAGAATAGAATAGAATAGAATAGAATAATAAAGAGAAGAGAAGAGTGGAAAGAATGGAATGGAATAGAATAGAAAGAATAGAATAGAATAGAATAGAATAGAATAGAATAGAATAGAATAGAATAGAATAGAATAGAATAGAATTCTTTATTGGCTAAGTGTGATTGGACACACAAGGAATTTGTCGGTGCATACGCTCTCAGTGTACATAAAAGAAAAGATACATTCATCAAGAATCATAAGGTACAACACTTAATGATAGTCATAGGGAACAAATAAGCAATCAAATCTATTAGGAAACAGTCAATATAAATCGTAACGATACGAGCAACAAGCTTACAGTCATACAGTCATAAGTGGGAGGAGATGGGTGATAGGAACGATGAGAAGATTAATAGTAATGCAGACTTAATAACTAGTTTGACAGTGTTGAGGGAATTATTTGTTTAGCAGAGTGATGGCGTTCGGGAAAAAACTGTTCTTGTGTCTAGTGTCTATATATATACGACTGCAAAATAGAGAGGGACAATAGGATATCTAAGGGATGTTTCCTCTCTTCTGCACAACGAAAAGACAGAGTTTGATGAGTGAGGAATGGTGTATCGGGCAATTATAGGTGCACCGATCATGAGAATAAGAATCGTACTTATTTAATTGTTTTACCCCTAGAATCTGAGTTTACTTACTTTCTTTATTGGGTGATTTTGTTGCATAAACCTGCATGCATCCTCTGTGAGCATCATGACATAGAAATACATCACATAAATAAGACAAAAGGATATCACACAAAATCAATGCAGCAAAACATCCCTTTTGGGTGAAAGGAAAAATGGAATTCCCCTTTCCACATTAATGTGGAGTCAAATCAGATTCGAAATACTATTTTTTCCTCCTTTGAGACCATCTATTCTTGGCTCTCCAACATGTCCTTGGAGATCTTCTAGTCCAACCCTTGGCCCCAGCAGAAGACCCTATACCTGTGATGGTGAACCTGTGGCACACGTGCCACAGGTGGCATGAAGAGCCATATCTGTGGGCACGCGAGCTGTTGCCCTAGCTCAGCTCCAGCACGCATATGCATGCTAGCTAGCTGATTTTAGGCTGGCCCCACCCACGCCACCCCTCCCCTCTATGTGGAGTCTCTATGTGGCCCGTTTTGGATCCCAGATAAGTACAGAGCTCACACAGAGGCTCTGGAAGGACGTTTTCAGCCTCCGTGGGGTGGAGGAGGCTGTTTTTGCCCTCCCCAGGCTCCAAGAAAGTCTCTGGAACCTGAAGAGGGTGAAAAACAGGCCTACTGGGCCCACCGGAAGTCGAGAAACTGACTGTTTCCAGCCTCCGGAGGCTTCAGGGAGGCTTGCTAGGCCCAAAATGGGGCATGGAGGTGTCGTGCGCGCATGCGCAGGTGGGTGGGGCATGGGGGGCATTATGGGTGTGGACACGCGCAACCCCCCTGCTTTTGGCACGTGACAGCAAAAAGGTTAGCTCTCACTGCCCTATACCATTTCAGACAAATGAGAGCATTTAGAGGCGTTTAGAGTGCTGACAATTCAAAAGATGGATTTTTACTCATGTTCTCCTAAATTTGGAACATTTTGACCTCAAACCCAGGAATACCCCTTTTCGTTATTTAGAAAAACAATTTAAAAAAAAAAATCCCCAAGAATTTGGAATTAGAGTATTTCTGGATCAAGTGATTAGTTGTCCACATGTTACCAGCTATGTTTTTTCGGATCACTTTCTGTGATTTGAATCATGCCTTTAAGCATGATACCCGAAACAGGTATAAAGATGCTTAAAAGCCTGTGGAGCAGAGTTCAGGTATGCCTCGGTACTAACAAATCTCTTCTGATAAATGGACACATTTATTCAGCTGAACAAAGGTGACGTAAAATTGGAAGAACCCTGAATACAATTGAAAAGCATAGAGATTTCTTACTTTTGCTTGTTTACATAAGAGGAAGTCGACATACAGGAGATATGGCATAAAAGTTATCAAAACACTCATGTATGCCTTCTGGTTTTGATGACACGTTTAACCCACAGGTTTTCTGTTTCTTGTGGAACTTTAAATAACCCCAAAGCAGTGGTGAAATCCAATTGTTTTTTTACTAACAGTTCTGTGGGTGTGGCTTGGTGGGTGTGGCAGGGGAAGGATACCGCAAAATCTCCATTCCCACCCCACTCCAGGGGAAGGATACTGCAAAATCCCCATTCCCTTCCCACTCCTGGGGGAAGGATATTGCAAAATCACCATTCCCACCCCACTCTGGGGCCAGCCAGAGGTGGTATTTGCCGGTTCTCTGAACTACTCAAAATTTCCACTACCAGTTCTCCAGAACCTGTCAGTTCCTGCTGGATTTCACCCCTGCCCTAAAGGTCGGCTAAGGCCTGGATTTTAATTCTGTCATTTCAACATACGGTACAGTAAGAACCTTTTGATCAATTGTCAGAATTATCAGAATCCTGATCAATAAGCCACTCAGAACATAATAACATAATAACAATAACCTTGATTGTCACTGCATAACATACGTATAATGAGATTGGTGGAGCTCCCTCATTGCATCCCCCACAACACAATACAACTCACAGTGGAAACAGAAAATCCCTAACCCAATAAACCATATTAACAAAACACCCAGTCCTATTACACCAGTGTGAACATATTACACATTGCGTTGGTCGTGCAAGTCCATTATACTATGTAGTTATGATGTTATTTTGCATTTGGGAGTCTGACAGCCATGGATAAAAACTGTTTTTCAGCCTGTTTGTGCGGCTGACTATGCTTCTATATCTCCTTCCAGATGGCAGGAGGGTAAAGAAGGGCTGACCAGGGTGTGAGTCATCCTTGAGGATTTTCCTCACTCTTCTAAGGCAGCGAGCCCTAGCGATCTCATCTAGTGGTATCAGGGGGCAGCCCGCAAAGTTTTGTGCTGCACTCACCACCCTCTGTAATGTTTTTCTATCCGCAGCTGTCAGACCAGCATGCTGATACTGTGATGCAATAAGTGAGGACGCTTTCTATTGTGGACTGGTAAAAGGAGGTCATCAGTTGTTGTTCCACCCTGTTTTTACGCAAGACCCTAAGGAAATGGAGAAGTTAAGGAATGGGTAGCATGCAAATCCATCCATTAATTTTTTTTTTGTTAATCCAACCCAAAATTTTCAAATTAACCATTTTATAATTCCGTGATCTTTCTATTGATGTCTCAAGCAACGCATCAGAAGGGGGAAAAAAATTCAATTACTATATTTTTCGGAGTATAAGATGCACTTTTTTCCTTCCTAAAAGAGGCTGAAAATTTGGGTGCATCTTATACTCTGAATGTAGCTTTTTCGAAGCTTTTTTTCAGCCCTAACGAGGCGCTAGTGAGTGAAGTGATCTTCCGTGCTTAGTCTGCTTTTCTCATTGCTGCTCCCTCTGACTCTCAACTGTGCTTTAGAAGCTTTTTTTTCAGTGAAGCGATCTTCCGTGATTTGCCTGCTCCCTCCAACTCTCAGCTGTGAAGTTGTTTTTTTCAGTCCTAACAAGGCGCTAGCGAGTGAAGCAATGATCTCTGTGGTTTGCCTGCTTTTCTCATTGCTTCTCTCTCCAAAGATCAGTTGTGCTTTATCCCCCAAGCAGGGGATAAAAACCAACAAATTAATGTGCTGAAGCTGACCAGACTAAGGACACTAGCCAGATGAACACCTGGTAGGCAGATTTTTTCCCCCCTTATTTTCCTCCCCAAAAACTAAGCTACATCTTATATTCCGATGCATCTTATACTCCGAAAAATGTGGTAGATTACTTGTAAGCCAACATTTGATTCTGGTATTCACACCAAAAGCCTTTCTTAGAAAGATGTTAATGACTAGAGTAGACTATTTTCGCTTGGTAAGTATCGAGGCATAATGAATTTGGAGCTTTAAACAGGAATGCGTATTTTCCCTAGTCACGCACAATCATTTAAACAACCACCAACTTGTTATCTGGTGTGCTAACACATTATGATGAGCTTCTTCAGAGCTGTCATATTTTACAGTTCAAATAATTAATGCACGAGAGAAAAGGAAATTCCCTCAATCCTCCGAGCAAAATTTCATCTTGTTTTATGGCATGGTTGCTGTCAAGCACCGGGGAAATCAGGAGATTCAGACAGTTGAAATGACTATAAAGATTTATTGCGAGCTTATGCTCTCTACAAGAATCTGACCAACTAACACACAAGGGAAATGAGTGGGAGATAAGAAAGGCATTCAAGGTGGGCTGGACTTAGATTGCTTGCCAGCACTCAGGAATTTGTGATTTATGATGCCTTTGACCCCTCCCGCATGCTCAGCCTGGTCATCTCCTACAGTTGTTTGGTTACTGCTAAACAAATTGTTTTTGTCTTCTAGCGTACTTCTATAGTATTTATTCATTTAATTTTTCAGCATAGTTTTTATCCCAATAACTGCTTTCATTCGTAAAAATGATAGCACTTTTGGTAGCATAATTACCATATTTTTTGGAGCGTAAGATGCTCCGGACTATAAGACGCACCTACCTTTTTTGGTGAGGAAACAAGAAAAAGAAATCTGCCTCTGCTTCTGAGCAATTTTGCCTCATTGCAGCAAACAGCAAACAGCCTGCTTTACTTTCATTTTTGTTTTCAGCATAGCTTGATTAGCACAAGGGGAAAAAAAATCTGCTCTAGCAATTTACCTCCTTGCAGCAAGCAGCAGAGGCCCACGCAAAACAGCTGAGAGCAAAACAGCTGAGAGTTGGGAGGCTGATTCAAACAACTTGTGCTAATTAGGCTGTGCTGAAGTTGAAAGGAGCTATTTTTTTTCTTGCTGCTTGCTGCAAGGAGGTAACTGCTGGGAGGCAGAGGCCAAAGGGTGGGAGCCAGTGGGTGGGCAGGGCTACATTCGGTGTATAAAATGCACCTAAATTTTCACCCCCTTTTAGGTGGGAAAAAGGTGCGTTTTATACTCCGAAAAATACAGTAACCAAAAAATGTGGTGTTTGGCAAAACATTGACCATAATTTTTCTCTCATTTCAAAATCTACAGCCGCTTTTCTAGGCAGTTATTTTCTCAAACGTTCACAGATCTCTTGTTTTTAGCACTGGACACAATGGACGATTGATAATTATCTGTATCAAACGTCAACTGTACAAGGGATATTTTCACAAGAGTCCATGGTTGAAGTCACATTCCAAATGTGCACTTTTACCTCAATCTGCATATGTTTGAAATGCTTTTTTTTTTTTTTTAATTCTCAAAAACAAAAAGAAAAGAGCAGGGAAAAACCAACCGCTAAATCCAATATTGATAGAACAGGTCAAGGTAGGTTGTAGTTTGCAAAGCATACAGGAAAACTTTGTGACGTGAAGAGAAAGAAAATCACCTGAACGACTGGAAATAAAATGGACCTGGGAGGAAACATGGAAATAGGATGGAATGGGATATTATCAGCAATGGTATTCAACCGGTTCGGACCGGTTCGGACGAACTGGTAGCAGTGACTGCGGGTGGGCCAGCCCACTCACCACAGCGTAATAATGTCCTGTTTAGCCACATTTTTGAAATCGGGCACATGCACAGAAAGTGCGCGTGTGAGCAAAGCGCATGCACAGAAAGTTGGGTGCATGCATGGAAGGTGCGTGCACAAAGCGATGGTATGCGTGCAGGGTGAACCAATGGTAAGAATATGGGAGCCCACCTCTGGATGTTATTAGCTGAAACTTGGCTTCTCTGTAATAGAAACAATTTAAATTAATGTAAAAGTGGTGGGTTTCAAATTTTTTTTATGACCGGTTCTGTGGGTGTGGCTTGGTAGGTGTGGCATGGCTTAGTGGGCATAGCTTGGTGAGCGTGGCTTGATGGGCGTGGCAGGGGAAGGATACTGTAAAATCTCCATTCCCACCCCACTCCATGGGAAGGATATGGCAAAATCCCCATTTCCTCCTGATCAGCTGGGATTTGGGAGGCAGAGAATAGATAGGGGGCAGGGCCACTTGGAATTTTTACTACCGGTTCTCCGAACTACTCAAAATTTCCGCTACCGGTTCGCCAGAACTGGTCAGAACCTGCTGAAACCCACTTCTGGAATGTAGGTGCATTCCCCAAATGCTATGAAACTCTGAAACAACCCAGAAGTGGGACACAAAATCAAAAACTTCTTCCTGACAAAGCGATAGTCTGAAATGTCAAATTTTCTCTGTGAGCCTGAGTAAGACTCACACAGATCCAACGGGTTGGACTAGAAGGTCCCTTTAAACTCTGTCGTTATTGTTGTTGTTATGACTCAGCGGGACGTGGGAGGAAGGCAAAGGTTTGGGTTGATGAAGACGTAAATTTGGGTCGATGAGAGTTCAGTAACCTCTTCCTGTGTTCTCGCAATCGATGTTGAAGAATCGAAGAATCTTGCTTTCTGATGGAGATAGGGCAGCCAAGAAACCAACAAGGATTCTAAGTGGAAAAACATATTTCATACCAAAGATACTTCATAGCAAGCATTGGTGGAATCAGGGATTGGAAAGAAAGAAAGAAAAAAGAACACCATTTGCAAACCAGACTTGCCTTAGACTGCATTAAAATCGAAACTTTGCTTTAGGCTAAATCCAAAGATATTTTATTTCACACACCATCAGAGGTATAAAAAGATATGCTATCTGATCTTCAGATAATGTTAGTTTTGGTGGGCTACCCCATCCTCCTCTTTTTTTTAAAAAAAAATATTACAACTCTATTCGGCTGATATTTTTTTTTAAAAAAAGAATCTGACCAGTTGCAAGGTACGGTATTAAGACATAGCTGGTGTACGAAATAGGAAGCAAAAGAAATGAAAGACACAGTATAAAAGGCAAAGGAAACATAATTAAAGTTGGGTTATATCAACCTTATTTATTACACCTCCCTCCCCATAACTTATAATAATAGGTTATATAGATAATAGGTCAATAGGGTTGCCAGATCTGCTTCCAAAAAATAGCGGACAAGTGGGAGGGGGGGGGGTTAAGTAGTAAAAAAAAAATTACAATTAAATTATATATTTTCTTACAAACATTTTAACACTTATTAAAATAATCACTTCAAAACTTTACTTAAAATTCAAAACATCAAATATATTATAATAATATGTAAAATATTAAATTACATTTTACTTTGCTGTCGTGTGTATTTTTTATTTGACTGCGCAGCTTTGATCAATTCTTTGTGTTTAAGGAATAATTCTTTAATTTCAGTACAACGTTGAGAAATATTAAACAAATATACAAAGTTCACTTTGAACTGATGGTACAAGCAGTCGGTTAAGTTCGTCAGTCCACAAATTTCCCATGATGCTGAAAATTCGTTCAACGTTTGCATTTGATACCGGAATTGATGCACAATACTGGAACAGTTTCAGTAAACTCGGAGCTGGCTCTTTCTTGAAAAGGTACGTCCACTTATCAAGGGATGAATCGCCCTGCAGATGAACATAAACTTCGGTGTATTTGCACACTCCTCTCTTTCGTTTTAAAGAATTCGAAATCTCGCCGCTGTCACTCTCATCACTCGATGCCATTTTAGGTCAGTCGACACAAGCTACAATACATTTTAAAAATGTGAACTGTACATAATTTTATAATATATTTTTATTTTAATCTCATCATTAATTTTTTCGGAGAATCGAGTTCAATGGATATTCGATCTTTGTCTCATTCTAACTTATGAAAAAAAAGACAAAACGTGATTCTCTTATCCTTATTCTCTTAGACTGTACAGCTTTAGATTACGTACCATTTCATCATAAAGCTTTTGAATAAAAAATGTCCACTATTTTGTGAAAAAAAAATAGTGAACATAATGTGAAAAAAGCGGACTGTCCGCTCAAATAGTGGACACCTGGCAAGCCTATAGGTCAACCTATTCTCCAAAGCACGTGAAAGTAAGACAAGAAGCAATGGATGGAAATTAATCAGGGAGAAAAGCAACCTAGAATTAAGGAGAAACTAAAGAGAAATTTCCTGATGGTAAGAACAATTAATCAGTCGAATGACTTGCCTCCAGAAGTTGTAGGTGCTCCATTACTGGCAGTTTTTTTTAGAAAAGACCGGGCAACAATTTGTCTGAAATGATATAGAGATTCCTGAGCTGGGGATTGGGATTTATATCCAGTTTTATACATAATCAACTGTTTTTTTTTTCCTTTTCATCCATATCCATATTTTCTCCAAGATCCACTTGTAATTCTTTTGTAAGTCTGTCCATTTCTGCACATTCCATAATCTTATTAATTACTCTATCTTCTGTCAGTATATAGTCATCATTCTCATTCATTATTGGATACCTATGTACAGTAGTCTCCCCTGTCTATCATAACTTGGTCAAATGAAGTTGTCAGTTTTGGAAGACAATTTTCTATAACGTGCTATATGTGTTTTTGGACACAGCCTATCCATCTTTAAAGCGCTCCATGGCATAGGACTTAGTTATCTTCGAGACCGCCTTCTGCCACCGACGACCTCCCATCGACCCGTGCACTCCCACAGAGAGGGCCTCCTCGGGGTGCCATCAGCCAAGCAATGCAGGCTGGTGACCCCCAGGGGGAGGGCCTTCTCTGTGGGGGCTCCCACCCTCTGGAATCAGCTGCCCCCAGAGATAAGGAGAATCCAAGACCTCCGTGCCTTCCGCCGTGCCCTTCAAACTTTCCTTTTCCAACAAGCCGGGCTGGCCTAACAAATCCTTTTAAATGATTTTAAATTCATTTGTCTTTTTAAATTTTGGGCCAAATTGAGATATTTCCTTTTAATCTGTTCTTAATTTATGTATTATTATGTATTTATGTGTTTTTACTTGGCTGTACACCGCCCTGAGTCCCTAGGGAGAAGGGCGGTATATAAATTTGAAGTAAAATAAATAAAATAAAAAGTTGTGCTATTTAGGCATGTTTTTGAGACTGGGCGCATGCGTGGAAAGCACGCGAGTGAACAAAGGCGCATGCACAGAAAGTGCGCGCATGGGGCGAACCGGTGGTAAACGTAAGTGAAACCCACCCCTGGACAGGATATATGTTTATACAGTTTGTTTACCTTTAACATGGGATATATGTTTACAGATATATGTTTACCTTTATAATTTCATTTCTTCGTCCCAATTTGCAAAGAAAAACACAGATCTAAGTCTGCAAGAGTTGGCCAGCGGGCAGTATTGTTCCTGACTATGTAAAGAAGTGCTTGTGTGGCCTAAATGAAGAGACATTCAATCTGAATTTTGTTCAGCTTAAAAGTCAAGAATGGAATGACATTCTCAGCGATGTTCCTGTACTGAAAATTGATTCCCTTCCTTCTTGAGTGGATTTGCAATCCTTCTCTTTTATTATTACCTCACTTCGCTGTCTTACTCATTTCAGCTGGTTATGGGCAAGAATGTTGTCCTTGTATTATCTTTAAAGCTAAGGTTATCATTAAAACCAGCGTACATAACTTGTTTTTTTTTTTTTAAGTGAATTACTGTTTTAGTCAGCCACTGTCTTCTTACCATCCCTGCGTGCTATTTCTCGTTTTGATATCTTTTCCTCTTAAAAGCTGCAGACCACGCTTTTTAAAGTGCCAATAGAGATCTATCAAGCAACCAAGCAGGAAAGAAAGAAAGAAAGCATGTAATGAAAAATGGGCAAATAATTTTAAATGCGCACATAGAGCAGAGCTCCCCGAAATCCTTTCTGCTCTGATAGCCTGTGGGCATCAGATCAGAATGAGATCTTCCTCCTAGCCAGGAGGCCTTTCTCTCTGGCCCTGGAAAGGAAAAGCTGGGTTCTAATTTTCTAGGTCCATTGCCTGAGTGTGTTTTCTCAACCATTAGGAGAGAAACGACACAACATAAAAGTAATCTCTCAAATGTAGGTCAGCCAGAATATTGCTGTACTGACACTTTGTAAAGTAAAGAG
This sequence comes from Pituophis catenifer annectens, assembly GCF_029215685.1. Taxonomy (NCBI): domain Eukaryota; kingdom Metazoa; phylum Chordata; class Lepidosauria; order Squamata; family Colubridae; genus Pituophis; species Pituophis catenifer. The sequence goes on from NW_027256888.1 coordinate 6,566,981, forward strand.
GTGTCTTGTATTTTAAAAAAATTCAAAGGGCCTTTTATATAGCTGCTAATAATAATAAAAAAAAAGAAAGTGCCAGATTAAAGTGACTTAATGCTTGGGGTGAATTAAACTTAGCAGGTTTCTTTGTTTCTGCAAACAGCATCCGTCCTTTTCGGTTTCTAATTTGCCAGGACTCAAAAAAGATACCTGTGATCATGAATGCAGAGATGGGCATATAGACCATGTAGAATTACTCAGGAGGGGTCCTTGTTGCTCTTTAAACTTAGTTGTTGTAGATGTTTCATTACCAAAGTAGCAGCAGTGGGTTGCACATTATGTTGCTATCGGTTCGCCACACATATGCACTAGGTTCGCGCATGCGCCTGTCTTTCACACATGCACCGGGCCTTCTGTGCATATGCTTTGCTCTCATGCACACCTTCCGCGCATGTGCCTGGCCTCAAAAATGTCCCTAAATAGGACGACATAGCGCCTGAGCGGGTGGGCGAGCCCACCTGCGATTTCCACTACCAGTTCTGCCGAACCGGCTGAATACCACCTCTGCAAACTAGGTAATACTGCATCTAGTTTTGGTCGCCACAATGTAAAAAAGATGTTGAGACTCTAGAAAGAGTGCAGAGAAGAGCAACAAAGATGATTAGGGGACTGGAGGCTAAAACATAAGAAGAATGGTTGCAGGAACTGGGTATGACTAGTCCAGAGAAAAGAAGGACTAGCGGGGGTGAGACATGATAGCAGTGTTCCAGTATTTGAGGGACTGCCACAAAGAGGAGGGGGTCAACCTGATATTCAAAGCACCTGAAGGCAGGACAAGAGAAGAGCCTTGGTGGCGCAGCAGATTAAAGTGCTGTTAAGTAACACCAGCTGCCTGCAATTACTGCAAGTTCGAATCTCACCAGACTCAAGGTTGACTCAGCCTTCCATCCTTTTGAGGTAGGTAAAATGAGGACCCGGATTGTGGGGGCAATAAGCTGACTTTGTATATATAAAAAAGAACACCGCTTAGGGGGCCCGAAAGCCCTACTAAGCAGGTATATACAAAAGTATGAAGGCTATTGCTTAACGCATTGTAAACCGCCCTGAGTCTCCGGAGAAGGGCGGCATATAAATCGAACTAATAAATAAATAAATAAATAAGAAGCAATGGAGGGAAACTAATCAAGGAGAGAAGCAACCTAGAATTAAGGAGAAGTTTCCTGATGGTTAGAACAATTAACCAGTGGAATGGCTCGCTTTCAGAAGTTGTGGGCACTCCATCCCTGCAGGCTTTTAAGAAGAAACTGGGCAACCATTTGTCAGAAATGGTATAGGATTTTCTGCTTGAGCAGGGGGTTGGACTAGAAGATCTCCAAGGTCCCTTCCAACTCTGCTATTCTGTTATCGTCAGTGTTTGAAGGCAGGAGGTTTGCTCTAGCGCAGAAGATGTTACCAAGTTTGGCCAACCTCAGAGTGCACCAAGGTCCCCGCAGTTCAAGCTTGAACTGCAAATATTCCCTTCTATCAGTAAATTCGTTCTTCTTTAGCACCATATATGCCCGCGTATAAACCCTAAGCCTTTATTCTTTGTTGCTCTCTTGAGAGGGAATCTAAGAAGACATCAATCATTTTAAAGAAATATCCTGGCAGGGAGCATAATGGTCCCCATTCTTCTGTCTGACCAAGGCTCAGATATACACTTTTTTTCCCCCAGATTGCCTGGTTTTATGTCTCTGTTTGTTCTATTTCTTCTCACCGTTCTCATCTTTTCTAATAACTTCTCCTATTGGTATTTTAGGATTTATCACTTGTTGTATTTTATGTTTAATAATTGTAACTAGGATCTTGAAATATGACCTATCGCTTTGTTGCTTGTATGTACACTGAGAGATTATGCACCAGAAACAAATTCCTTGTGTGTCCAATCACACTTGGCCAATAAAAAAATTCTATTCTGTTCTGTTCTATTCTATTCTATTCTATTCTATTCTATTCTATTCTATTCTATTCTATTCTATTCTATTCTATTCTATTCTATTCTATTCTACTCTACTCTACTCTACTCTACTCTACTCTATTCTAGTGACTGCCTGGATAAGTCCCTCCAGTTTTCTTGGCAGGGTTTTTCACAGGTTGCCTTTGCCTGCTTCTTAGGGCTAAGAGAGAGTGACTGGCACAAGGACACCCGGTTGGCTTTGTGCCTAAGGAAGAACCAGAATTCATGGTCTCCCAGTCTTTCTAGCTTGTTGCCTTAACCACTACACAAAGCTGCCTCTCCCCCTAGAAGATTATGGACCGTGATCTACCACCATGCTGGTCCAAAACATGGAGATGGATGTTTGTCAACTTTCAAGTATAGGATTGAGATAGAATGACCAGCTTCCATACATAGAACTTGGATCCTTTAGATCTATTACAGTGCCTTAACCATTCCACCACACTGATTGTCAGGTATGTAGATCGGGGTGGGTTCTACTTACTTTACTACCGGTTCTCATTGTGCCCATGCACGGATCACCTATGATGACGTCCGGGTCAGTGGGTGGAGCCTCCCGTTGGTTTTACTACCGGTTCTTGCGAACCGGTCCAAACCAGAGGCAACAGATTCAAGGTGCTGGTGATGACCTATAAAGTCCTACATGGCTTAGGTCCAGGATATTTGTCAGACCATCTGCAACCAGCAACAGCTCCCCATCACCCGGTGCGTTCTCACAGGGAGGGCCTACTCAGGGTGCCGTCGGCTAGACAGTGTCGACTGGCGACCCCTAGAGGCAGAGCTTTCTCTGTGGGTGCTCCCACCTTCTGGAACCAAGTTCCTCTGGGGCTCCGGTTGTGATCTGTCCCCGTACCTACACACACACAAACACAGCCAGCCGAGGGTTAAGGAAACACTTTGGAATGCACCCAATTTCTTTATCTCCCACTTGGCAGCGATAGGCACACCATCTGCCAAGTGCCTTTATTTTCACAGTAAAACAGAAAGATTAAATACTCAAGAGTCCAAATGTCCGACAAGAAATCTTTCTCTCAGCAATTCCAGACGAGGCTTTAGTGACTATTCAAGGTTTGCTTTGTTCATCACAAGGATCCCTGACCACCACCCTCTATTATATAGTCTCTGGGGTGTGGTCCAGTGACTCAGTTCTAATCCCTAGCACGCCTCCTAAGCTGCTGCAATTGTTTATCACGCCTTCGGAGGTGTGCATCCAGGAATGATGTTTCTTCGTCACTCTGATCCGAGCCACCTGTCTCCCTACTGATCTCCTCTCCCTCGGCCTGAAACAATGCCAGAGGGGAGGGGCCTGGAGAGGGAGGCCTGGCTGACTCCTCTTCCTCATGCTCAGAGCTTTCTTCCTCCGATGGGACAGGCTCAGAGGGCGGGGCCACAACAGGTTGACTCCTGACCTCCACACCTTCCGCCGCGACTTAACGACATGGCTGTTCAATCTGGACTGGGGGGGGGGGTTAAATATGTATTTTAACATGTTTTTTATTCAGATATTTTATTGTTGTGAGCCGCCCTGAGTCCTATGGAGATAGGGCGGCATATAAATCAAATCAAAACAAATAAATAAATAAATAAACCCACCACTGATGTAGATAGACAGACAATAAACACACACACACAGAGAGAGATGTGTAAACAAACACATATATTGAAGTAGTTTATTCAAAATTTGTTTATACATGTAAACAAATATGAATATTGAATTGAATTTCTCGTTTCATCAGAGTAAGCAGCTTAACTACAATGCCGGCTGACGACCCCCAGGAGGAGAGCCTTCTCTGTGGTGGCACCTACCCTATGGAACAATCTACCCCCAGAGATACGAGTGATCTCCGACCTCCGGATTTTTCGTCGGGCCCTAAAAACTTATTTTTTTCAGTTAGCCGGTCTGTCTTGATTTTAGGGTTAGTTTTAAAATTTTAATATTGATTTTAATTGACAAGTTTTAAATTATGGGCCAAATTTATAAATTATTTTAACTTTATTTTTAACTGTGATGTTATGTATAGATGTTTTTATCTTGGCTGTTCACTGCCCTGAGTCCGAAAGGAGAAGGGCGGTATAGAAATTTGAATAATAAATTTGAATAATAAATAAAAACTACATGTAGTTTGGTAGTCTCGTCTTTCAGAAATGTAGGAGCATTCCTCCCTCACCCCTGATGAGCAACAGATACTATTTCTTGATCTTCACAATTATTGTTGTTTAATGCTGGGAATCATGTTGTCTGCATGTACGGGACGGGGGGGCATAATTTCCATCACAGCTATCTTTTTTTCCAGCTTTATTGGCATATGTGCTGGCTCATTGGTAGTTTGAAGGAAAATGGCAAGCGATGCAATGTTTACATTGACAGCATGAAGAACAGGCGGTGAATGCTGTCTCTTTAAGCTGGGAGCCTAGCCTCCGATTCATGCAGTTCTTATGCATTAGTTCCACAAGACTTTTTTAGACACCTGTTGAGAACTGTATGCCAAGCATGAAATTCCATCTTGGAAAAGAAAAAGGAAAAAAAAAAAAAAAGAGATGAAACCTATGAGAACTCCATGAAGGAGAATGAAGTGAAAAGAAGCGTGTGTTGTGACCCAGGCCCAAATAGTTAATATTAAACACAAAACAGTTCCAAAAACAAACAAATTTTATTAAAACAGCTGAGAATTAACTCATTCTCACCTTATTCCAAATTAAATGAAAGCAAAGTCCTCAAAACACCATTCTTCAGTTTATCTCTGACCTTGGGATCATTAGGCAAACTGCCAAAGGCTTTTCTTGGCAACAGTTCAGGAACAGAAGACGCCGACAAGAAAGAAATACATCCAAACATGAAGCAAATCTCTCAACGTTGTTTTCCGGCAAAGAGGCCAAGAGCTGTTGCTGGTCTTTTAAGCCTTATGGGAGCGGCCAATCATCTCTTGGCCCTACTCCCGAGTCATCCTCTCTGCTTTAGCTGCTCCTGCCTTCTGGCAGCTCTTATCATACGTGCACTAGGAACAGTCTCCTCCTGTTCCTCTGCCTCTCTACTGTCAGCCTCTGGAGGCTCCGAAGTCTGCACATCACTCCCTGATATCCCTGGCCCCATCTCTGCCTCTGATGCAGAGTCCTCATCCGGGCCTTCCCCAGCCTCCAGGACTGGCCCATGCTCTTCCTCAGCCTCATCGCTGTCCGATTCTGCTGCCAGTTCCTTGGGCTGCTGGTGGACCATAACAGCATGAGATTCCAGTCAGGGGTGAAATCTACTTACCTTCCCTACTGGTTTGGAAATTCATGTGCAAGCTTGGACCCTCTGCGCATGCTCAAATCCTTCTGCGCATGCACAGAGGGTAAAAAAAACTGGTTAAAACTAGGAAGTAATGGCATCTGGGCATGTGGGCGGAGTCTCACGTTGCCGCCACTACTGGTTCTCCAAACCACCTGCCACTGCTCCTACCGGTTCGCCCAAACTGGTGTGAACTGGTAGCATTTCTCCCCTGATTCCAGCCCTCTGAATATTTGGATGGCTCTCGTTGACTTCTGTGAAGCTGGCTTCAGAATAAACACCCGTAGGATTACACTGAATGGATTTTTATTTCAGACATAAATTTCATTTTGGGTGATCTTTGCCATTTGTCCCCCATTCCTTCCTTTGTGATTGTCTTCTCCAGAAACAACATCTGCGTTATAAGCTACTGAAAAGAGCAGAGCCAGCCTTGTGAGGTTATACTGGTCTCTGAGGGTAAGAAAGATTGATTGATTGATTGATTGATTGATTGATTGATTGATTGATGCTGTAGACTGCAATACAAGCAGACCTTGAATTACAACCGCAATTGAGCCCAAAATTTCTGTTGCTATGTGAGACATCTTATGACCTTCCTTACCACAGTTGCTAATTGAAGTTGTTAAGTGAGTCACATGGGTTGTTAAGTGAGTCTGGCTTCCTCATTGACTTTGCTAGTCAGAAGGTCGTAAAAGATGATCACCTGACCTCAGGACACTGCACCCGTCATAAATATGAGTCAGTTGCACCCCACGTGACCATGAGGAGGCTGCAATGGGAAGAGAAGAATCTTCTAGTTTTTCACCAACAGCGATCCAATTAATGCTATTTAAAACACAAACTTGGGATGGTCCTTTAATCCTTTAATAGGAGCCTGGATAGCTCAGCAGACTAATGCATTGTAATTTAACTCCAGCTGTCTGCAATTAGTAAGTCCGAATCTCGCCAGGCTCAAGGTTGACTCAGCCTTCCATCCTTTCTAAGGTAGGTAAATTGAGGACCCAGTTTGTGGGGGCAATAAGCTGACTTTGTATAAATATACAAAAGGATGAAGGCTATTGCTTAACGCACTGTAAGCCACCCTGAGTCTCCGGAGAAGGGCGGCATATAAATCTAAAAAAAAAAAAAAAAAAGAAGAAGAATCTTCTAGTTTTTCACCAACAGCGATCCAATTAATGCTATTTAAAACACAAACTTGGGATGGTCCTTTAATCCATGGGAGCAGTTTACTTTTCCCCACTAAATGTGTCTGGCAGAGAAGCTGGAATTTTTAGGAATTGTTTTTTTTTACTATGGAAGCAGAATCTTGCAGCTTTTCTAAAATAGCTGTTACAGGAGAAAAGGCAAGATATTCTTTTTTTAAAAAAATCAGTTGAAACACAGGTTCATCCCCAGATACCGTCTCTGGTCCAAATACACGATTCTTAATATGCCAAATCAGAGGCATGAAGCAGACAATCAGTTTTCATGTGCTCCAAATAAATTGGGGAAAAAAGTGGGGGAAAGCATCTAAGGAGAATCCCGTACTATTTCAACAGCAAAGCGATTCTGGAAAAAAAAAAAATTGCTAACACTGCGGCACACATTACTTCCCCCCCTCCCTTCCATTGGGAGAATTTGGGAGAAAACCTGGCTGTCTCCCTGTTGTGTATGGAATCACTATTTCTTCCTCCAGGAATGGGGAAATATGCCTAAGGATTACAACAGGTTAATGAAAAATGACAAGCCAAGTCACATTCCACACCATGCCATCTGCCAAGCTAGGCTAAAACAACCTCACTCCAAGGGAAGCAAAAAAAAAATAAAAATAAAAATGTTCACACGGTGATAATGAAACTTGTGAAAAATGACAGCGGATGAGTGAATCCCCCAACATTTAATTGAGGAAATATAAATGACTTAGGTAGATAACTAATTTTTAAGGTGCTATTTTAAGGATTAAAAAAAAATCCCGCAAGGAAACACAGTAACGTCCCTTAATGTGTGAGACTGGTCAAAAAGATGGGATTTTGGTCAATAGTAATAATAAACTGAAGGGTGGCTCAGTGGCTAAGTCGCTGAGCTTGCCGATCGAAAGGTTGGCACTTCAGCGGTTCGAATCCCTAGTGCCGTGTAATGGGGTGAGCTCCCGGTACTTGTCCCAGCTTCTGCCAACCTAGCAGTTCGAAAGCACGTAAAAAATGCAAGTAGAAAAATAGGGACCACCTTGGGTGGGAACGTAACAGCGTTCTATGTGCCTTTGGCGTTGAGTCATGCCGACCACATGACCACGGAGACATCTTCAGACAGTGCTGGCTCTTCGGCTTTGAAACAGAGATGAGCATCGCCCCGTAGAGTCGGGAATGACTAGCACATGACTAGCACATGCGAGGTGAACCTCTACCTTTAATAATAAACTAGCAGCATCAGCAATAGGATAATAATGACTTCCAGAGGAAGAAATGGTGGACTGATGACAATTCACAGTGCTGGCAATCTTGGTGAAGAATGAAGAGCTGGTGAGTAGACTGGCTCTTCAAATCTCTCTGGATAAGCAGAGGACAGGAGATCACTCACAAATGCTCCAGATGGGTGCTCCTTGTGAGGGTATTGCAAGACAGTGGTTTCTGGTGGGTTTTGAGTACTGGAAACCAAGGGAATCACCATCTTGATGAAACCACAATGTCCCCTTTAAAAGGACACAATGTTCTCATAGTTCTTTTTCTAATCAAATTTGGAAATTACTTATTAACTACTTTTAAGGCATTAAAAACCTTTGGAATGCCCAGCCTTGGGGAAAAAAAAAAGAACTGTAAGCAGCTAACCAACTTTTAAGCCTTTATTTCAGAAAGGTATAAAAGAATTAATGGTCCAGATAAATTTGAAGTGCGAATTTTGCAATGAAGTGTAAAGAATTCTTCCTGTGAGAAAATCGACTTATTTTAAATTTTGTCCAGCACATTAGAAAGATGAACAATTTCAAAAATTGGATATTAGAGGTAATGAAAGATTTTAATTAAAGGAGAATACAGGACGTTGGTTAGCAACTACAGAATGATCCAAAATATTACTGAAATACTGAAGGATACTTTTGAAAAACAGAACCAGGAATTAATCAGGAATTAATATCCTTTGTCCACATTCTCTCCTTTCCCATTCTCTTTTTCCTTGATTTTTCCTAGCAACTTCCTACAAGGAAAACCTCTATAAGATGTTCTATAGGTGGCATCTCCTACCCACAAGATTAGCACGAATGAATAAGGGGAAATCCTCAATGTGCTGGAAGTGTGGAGAGACCATTGGGAATTACTGCCACATGTGGTGGGAATGCCCAAAGATAGATAGATAGATTTTGGAATTTACTAAAGAACTGGCTGGAAGAAATTTTTCAACAAATATAGAAGTCAAACTGAATTTTTTCTTACTGGGAATTATAGAAAGAAAATATAAAAGAGATACAAATTATGTATTACTGCATATACTCACAGCGGCACGAATAGCCTTTGCTCAAAAATGGAAAGAGAAAGATATTCCAACTGAAGAGGAAATATTACTGAAAATCTTTAACTGCACAGAAATGGGCAGATTCACTTTGGAATTCAAGGATAAAAGTGAAACTAAGTACTACAAAATCTGGGAACAATTTTATGATTGGATAGATAACAAGACAAATGTATAGTTTAAGAACAAAAATATAGATGTTATTATAGATAAATGTATGTTTAAGAACTATATGTTTATATGAGTTCTAATATTATTGTAAAGTGACGGAAGATGTTTGGAATCAGTGATGTCATATCTATGTCCAATGTTTTTTTAATGTTGTATTATTAATAAAAAACTTTTAAAAAATAAATAAATAAATAAATAAAAGGAATTAATATCAATGGCAGAAAAGGAATAGGTTTATCAGGGAGAGTAAACACTGAAAGTGGATCTACAAAGGACAGGTTACAAGAATAATATGGAAAAGGGTGTTTTATTGGACATACAAAAGACATTGGTTGACACTTTAAAAATCAAAATGTAATTGCAAATGAACTAATAGAATGACCTGGATAATTTTTTATATTGAATTTACAAAAGTACCTTGCTAAAAGCTTGAATGCATCTTTTGAGAACAAGTAAAAACGAAATGAAAAGAATTCATGTTCTATGGTATTATTTGACTCGATAAAGATTTAAGATAGTTAGAAATAAAAGGAAGCAAGCAAACCATCTAATGTTCACGACAAAAATGTTGCTATTGTTAGCATACACAGCAGGAAATTTTCACTCAATTGCAAGTAATCCTCGAGAATTTAATAAGGCCAACAGCTTGGTAAAAATATATGTAGGTTATAATTTCTTTGGGGATAATTTGTTTAACAGCAAACATCAAAACGGAAGGAAGAGAATGTGAAGATTTTGGGTCTGCGATGTTGCTGAATTTTTATGTTTTGGAATTTTTATCACAATTCTTTTAACAACATGTATGGTTTGGACATGTTAGTTTGATCTATAATTTGACACTTTCTAAGCCAAACCTGAATTCATCTTTTTTCTTTTTCGTTTTTTAAAAACAATTTTCACTGAAGAAATTTTTAGCGAAGTAAAATCTGTAAAAGAAAATCAAGAAAATCAAGATAAATAGCTCAGAGAGCACCAAAGACCATTTCAACCTTGAGCTACAAATATTTGCATTTAAAGATTTTATCTGTTACTTCTTGCCCTGTCCTCAGGTACTTTGGAGAATAGGTTGACTCTTTCTTGAGCTAGGAATGGATCTTCAGTTTCCAATGTGAGGAACCTCAACCTGCTTCAACTCTCCACAAGAATTTTCCCGAATCCTCTGAATCCTGTCTTTGATCTCTACTCAAAGAAAGAAAAGTCACCTCCGCGAGATCAAAGCTGAACTGAGTGGAGCCATTTAGGATACTTCAATTCAAGGCCTTGTAGGACACACAATTTGAGTTGAGGACCTTCCACAAATGATGTTTAGAGAATGTCTTGAGATGGAGCAAAGCAGGTTTGAGCAGGCTGTCCATTAATCCAACACCTGGAGTCATCTTTCATTTACATACCTCAGAGGCTGTATTTTTCTTCTGTGAAAACCCAGAATCAATTTATTTACAGAAACAATATGAGGAAGCCTGTGTAATCTTGTTGTGGGGAAAAGAATAAATTGAGAGAGAGAGACAGAGAGAGATACAGACACACACACACACACACACACACACACACACAGAGAGAGAGAGAGAGAGAAAGACAGAGAGACAGAGAGAGAGAGAGAGAGAGAGAGACAAAGAGACAGACACACACAGAGAGAGAGACAGAGACAGAGACAGAGAGAGAGACACATAGAGAGAGAGAGAGAGACAGAGAGAGACACACACAGAGACAGAGACAGAGAGAGACAAAGAGACACACACAGAGAGAGAGACACATAGAGAGAGAGAGAGAGACAGAGAGAGACACACTCAGAGACAGAGACAGAGAGAGACAAAGAGACACACACACACACACAGAGAGAGAGACAGAGACAGAGAAAGAGAGAGACAGAGACAGAGAGAGACAAACAGACAGACACAGAGAGAGAGAGAGAGAGACAGAGAGACAGAGAGACAGAGAGAGAGACACACAGAGAGACAGAGACAGAGAGAGACAAAGAGAGAGAGACAGAGAGAGTCAGAGACAGAGAGAGAGAGAGACGCAGAGAGTCAGAGACAGAGAGACAGAGACAGACAGACAGAAAGACAGACACAGAGAGACACAGAGAGACAGAGACAGAGAGAGGCAGACACACACAAACAGAGAGAGAGAGACAGAGAGAGACAAAGAGACAGACAGACACACACACACAGAAAGACAGAGACAGAGAGAGAGAGAGACAGAGAGACACACATAGAGAGAGACAGAGAGAGACAGAGACAGACATACACACAGAGAGAGAGACAGAGAGACACACACACAGAGAGAGACGCAGAGAGTCAGAGACAGAGAGACAGAGACAGAGAGAGACAGAGACAGAGAGAGGCAGAGACACACACACACACACACACACACACACAGGGAGGGAGAGAGAGAGAGAGAGAGAGGGAGGGAGGGAGGGAGAGAGAGAGAGAGAGAGAGAGAGAGAGAGAGAGAGAGAGAGAGAGAGAGAGAGAGAGAGAGAGAGAGAGAGAGATTCCTCTGCCTGTATTTATAGCCATAGCCATCAGTTCAGAATTTTGGAGAAAAATATCAATAAGTCATTTTCATTCTGCAATCTATAGAGACAATGGAGGTCTGTGAATAGCACTGTTGGGGGAAAACACATTTACAACAATAAATTTCAAGAAGAGCAAAGCTGAAAATAAGGTTTTCGATTGGGATGTATGGTGCAGAGTGATTTTTTTTTCTTTTTTTTAGTGACCAAGTCTTGGAAAATAGAGGAAAAAATGCTGATGCCATTTAAATGACTGCTGAGCTTTTAGAACAATTGATCAGTGGAACGACTTGCCTCCAGATGTTGTGGGGGCTCCAACACTTGAAGTTTTTAAGAAGAGACTGGACAACCATTTGTCTGCAATGTGGGTTTCCTGTTTGGGCAGGTGGTTGGACTAGAACAGGGGTCACCAACCTTTTGGACCTCAGGGACCACTAAATTCATATGTCAAGTTTCAAGGTCGTCTCAAATAAATTGCATTTCAAACAAAATCTTTGAAGAAAAACTCCTATTTATTAAGCACGACATTCTAACCCGACTCCAATCAAAGCCAACACTGACATCCAGCCCCAAAACCCTCCCTTTCCGTTCCCCACTCCCCTGCACTCATTGGCCATCTTCCAAGTCATTCTACCCCTAATCTACCGCTCCAGCTCAAAGGAATTTCCCCCCTCCCATCCCATCTCCTAGGGGATATTATCTCCAGGGAAAATAAGTAGGTGAAAAGTCAAACATCCCTTTCCAGATGCCTTCTCCTTCTTATGTCAGCACTAGAGTAAATGCAGGTTGAAATGCTGACATCATAATTTTAAATCCTGTGGACCACTAATATGATCTGCTTAATGACTGGCTGGATGGGCATGGCTAGGTGGTTATGTGACTGGGTGGGCATGATCAACTTGATGTCACTCACGTTGAGGGGCACCTCACTGGCCTCTACTCGCCCCTCCCCTCCCAGCCACTCGTCCCCTGCCTGCCTGGGCTCCTTAGGGTCCCAACAGGAAGCAGTTGTTGGAGCTAAGCAGCTACCATGAGAAAGAGTTGGCATAACAGCTCAGTTCAAACTGGATCTGATCGAGAAGGAGGCTCAGCAGAAGCATCTCACTGAGGACTAGGAGCATAGGCTTTCCAAGCAGAGGGAAGACCTGCAGGAATGCAAGGCCAGGTACTGGCGCCTGGAGGCTCAGCAGGCTGAGATGGTCAGCCAGTTCCAGGCCATGATGCAGTCCCACTGGAACGAGGCCCTCCGGCTCTTCGCCACCAGTGGCGCTTCCCTCCAGCCTTCACCCAAAGCCCCTCAACCAGGAGGCTGAAGCAGACCCCAAGTCAGAATTTCTGCCCCGCTCCAACCCACACAAGAAGTTCATTGCACGTATCTGTCCCAGGGGACGTAGTTTGAGGATCCCTGATTTAGTGCAATATAAAAAATGCAAACAGTTTTTCTGCAGACCACCAAAATTTTCTCATGGACCACCAGTGGTCCATGGACCACCAGTTGGTGACCACTGGACTAGAAGACCTCTTATTCTGGCATCAAGGCAAGCAAATAGAATCCTTCCCATCAGAAAATGATTCATAAATCAGGTCCCTGAAGCCAAGGCTTTCTAACTGTGGTATGTGAGGAATCATGGTAGCCTAACTTTGTGCTCTGAATCAAAACTTTCTTTGAAGTCAGGTACTGGGGAAAGATTGGTTAAATTCTCTGAAACAATTATGTGAGTGCTTGTACTGTGGTTCTGAAATGAATATCTATTACCCCAGTTCATGTTTGAGGAGCCCTGCACTGAAAAACACTTTAGATCTGTTTCAGCGACATAACCCATATCATGTAACGATCTCTAGGGGGGGTGGGAAATGTGGAGATTTGCGACAAACAGACCCGGGGAAAAACAAATCTGCAGAAAACCTTGGGTTTTACAAATAAATACTGCTTTTCTTAAACGAGACGGCTCTACACTTTGCCAAGATTGTTATAAGCCAGCTGCTCAGTCAGGTGGAACCTAGTTGTACGATATCTTGTAGGCGATTGTGAGCAAAGAAAATAGCAAGAACTGGCTGGTATTGTCCTTATTTATAGGACCTAAAACTGTTCTATTCCAGAGAGAGGGGGGAAGAGAGGGGGAGAGAGAGGGAGGGAGGGAGGGAGGGAGGGAGGGAGAAGGAGAGGGAGAGGGAGAGGGGAGATGGAGAAATATGTCCTGCTCAAAGGAATATTCAAAACATTGGGATACCAAAATAATAATAAAAGATTGTATTTATGAATACCTTGCCTTACCTTACCTTTCATGCTGTTCCAATCACCAATCAACTCTGTAAGACTTACAACCCTACCAGATTTATCCATATATTTTATCCTGCTTTTATTACTTTTATAAGTAACTCAAGGCAGCAAATGTACTTAATACTCTTTCCTCCTCTTGAGTTCAGCGGTGGGATTCAAATTTTCCCACTATCGGTTCTGTGGGCGTGGTTTGGTAGGCGTGGCCTGGTAGGGGTCATGTGACTGAGTGGACGTGGTCAACTTGACATCGCTCATGGCCACACCCACTCAGTCACATGACACCCCATCACCAAGCCATGCCCACAGAACCCGGTAGGAAAAAAAATTGAACTTACAGCTATTGCAGCCTTTCTTTCTACCTATTTTCTACCCAGGCCTTATTTATTTATTTATTTATTTATTTATTTATTTATTTATTTATTTATTTATTTATTTATTTGTTTATTTATTTACATTTCTATACCGCCCTACTCCCGAAGGACTCAGGGCGGTGAACAGCCACAGGATAAAACACATAAATACAAAAATTTAAAATAGAATAAAAACGAATTAAATAATTTGGCTGAATTTAAAACACTCCATAATTTAAAAACAAATTAAAATTTACATTTAAAAAGGGGAGAAGATTTAGGCCAGGCCAGCTTGATGAAATAAAAAAAGTCTTAAGTGCGCGACGGAAGGTGCGCAGATCCGGGATCCTCCGTATCTCCGGGGGGAGCTCGTTCCATATCGTAGGTGCCCCCACAGAGAAAGCTCTCCCCCTAGGAGCCGCCAGTCGACATTGTTTGGCCAACTGTCAAAGGCCTTTTCCTGCATGTTGCCTGCTTTCCCTTAGCCAGTCGCATATGTTGCTCTTTTCCCCCTTTTTCAGAGGCCCTGGTCCTAGCCCAGCTTCCTCCCCCATGACTGCCTCTTTTTTGGGGCTTACCTTCCTCCCACGGCAGCTGGTGGCAGAGGGGAAGGCAAGCTTTCTTTTTCAGTGCGACTGCAAGAAGCCTCCCAGCCGCTACCTCTCTGCCAGACGGAACTGAGCCAGCAATGGTGGCTGGCTGGAGGCTTTTTGCACCGAAAACTACCGGAGGTCTGGAACATGCCTAAAAAGCCACTGCAATGCTGTTGTCCGGAGTAATGAGATCAGCCATATTTGGCACCAAGTACTGAGAACATCTTTAGAACCTCATGAAAAGAAGGACTAGGGATGATATAACAGCACTGTTTCAATATTTGAAGGGCTCTTACAAAGACGAAGAGGTCAAACTGGTTTCCAAAGCCCCAAAAGGCAAGACAAGAGACAATGGCTGGAGACTAACCAAGGAGAGAACCAACCTAGAACTAAGGAGTGATTTCTTAACGACGAGAGCCATCAACCAATGGAACAGAAGTTGCCTTCAGAAGTTGTGGGTGCTCCATCACTAGAGGCTTTCAAAAAGAGACTGGACAACCATTTGTCTGAAATGGTACAGGGCCTCCCACTCGAGCAGAGGGTTAGACTAGAAGACCTCTGAGATCCCTTTCGAACTCTATTCTTCTAATGTAGGCGCACCTTATCAACATTTATAAATATTCTATACGGTCAGAGTATAATTCATTGCCTATTTGTGTTTTTAGCTAATAGTTTTGGATTTCTGGAATTCAACTCTACAAGATTAGTAGTTTTCTTCTCTGATCCTATCTATCTATCTATCTATCTATCTATCTATCTATCTATCTATCTATCTATCTAGGTCTTTGGTTATTCGGGTTTTCTCCCGCGTAAAATTGGAAGTGTCTTGGCGACATTTTGATGAAGTCTCATTCGTCATCTTCAGGCTGGTGTTTTCGGCTTCGTGCTTCTAGGAGCAATGAAGCCAAAAACAACAGCCTGAAGATGACGAATGAGACTTCATCAAAACGTTGCCAAGACACCTCCAATTTTACGCAGGAGAAAACCCGAATAACCAAAGACATACACACATACACACACACACACACACACACACACACGTATATATATATATAAATATATATATATATATATATATATATATATATATATATATGTTTATGTAAGTTTTCACGGGTATGTATGTGTGTATAGTTAATATTTCGGGTTTCTTCCCGTGTAATTGTGGATATATCCCTAAAAGGATATATATATATCTCCTGATAATTATAGCTAGCAGAATTTATTTGATATCTTTCAGCTGATTTGGCAAGAAATGGAGAAAACTTCAATCAATCAGTCAAAGAATCAAAACAAAATCACATTGAATCCAAGACAATTATCTTTGACTATGCGTTTACTGGCTCGCGCTGTCAATCTCAAATAGATATTGTTTTGCTAAGTTATAGTTAATGTTAGAAGAGCAGTTAATGTTTTTAAAAAAGTAGATTTTGTCATCAAGAGCTTGGTGGTTTTGCTCTATTATTTTTCATATGTCACAACTTCTGATACGGAGTTGGATTAAAAATGAGAACACCTAATGTATTTCTAGAAGCATAGCTCTGAATGTTAAAGTAACCTACTTTGCTATTTATGAATTATTATACCAATTTTCATTAGATGGAGAATGTATTTATTGCTCAAACTATTTGTTAAATCAAAAGTGGATGAATAATGAATGCCTTGTTATTTATTACAATGGTTTTAAAGTACTTCCCCCCCCTCCTATTCTGATCAATGCAGCTCATGATGAAAATCAAAATGTTTCTTCTTGAAGTTCCTTTAAAGTTTCATCTCCCTCAAGGAAAAGTTTTCTGCAAATAAGGCTGAAGTCGTTAAATAATTTTTCAACATCTATGTTCCTGTTCGTAGCTGGCTTCTCTCTTGAGACAACTTCATGAAGAATTTTCACCAGAAATCTGTTGTGGATAAAAGGGATGACTTGCTACCATGGACTGTTGTGATGATGTGTCTATGAATCTTGATTTTATTTTCTTCTGTATTTCATCTCCGAATCAGATGTTTCATATCTTTTTTAGGGGATGCGGTGACTCAGTGGCTAAGACACTGAGCCTGTCGATTGAAAGGTTGGCAGTTCAGCGGTTCGAATCCCTAGTGCTACATAACGGGGTGAGCTCCCATTACTTGTCCCAGCTTCTGCCAACCTAGCAGTTCGAAAGCACGTAAAAAAAGGCAAGTAGAAAACTTGCATTTTCTACTTGTAGAAAATTGTAGGAAGCTGAACTGAAAGCTACCGAGGGGGCAGTTGAAGGCAGTTTTCCACTTATCTCCTTCTTTGATTCACACGCCTCTTGTAGGTCCAATTTGCTGAACACCTTCCCCTTTGCCAGGTGGGCCAACATGTCCTTCATTTTTTTTTCCTTATGAATATGAGAAATATTATAAGATATAAAGATATCTTATCAGCAACAGGGGAACTGAAAACAAAACAAGAATTAGAGGAACTAGGGATTGAAATGGAGTGGTATACTCAACTGCAAATACAAGCGAGATATGGGAAAGATGCAAAATTATATGGTTTTTATTTGGAAATGACAACATTGGATGAGATACTCACAGGAACTGAGGAAAAAATGATCAGAAGACTGTATGGTTACTTATTGGAAGTGAAGTTGGAAGAAGAACAAGTGAAAGGAACAATGATAGCATGGGCAAAATTTTTTGGCTATACGATTGAGCTAGATAAATGGCAACAACTATGGGAAAGAAATTATAAATTAACAATGGCCACAGCATACAAAGAGAATGTGTATAAAATGTTTTATAGATGGCACATGTCACCAGAGAGATTGGCAAAAATGTTCAAAGATAAATCAGCTAAATGTTGGAAATGTCATCAGATACCGGGATCATATTATCATATGTGGTGGACATATCCAGAAGAGAGAAAATATTGGGCAAGACTTAGAATATGGCTAGAGAAGATGATACAGCAACATATTGATTTAAAACCAGAATTGTTTCTGTTGGGTATTTTTTCAGAAAAGTATAGTAAAGAACATATATATTTAATAATACATATCATAACGGCAGCAAGAATGATATTTGCACAAAAGTGGAAAATAGAAAAAATCCCTACAAAAGGAGAAGTAATTAAGAAAATATTGGAATGTGCAGAAATGAATAGGTTGACATTGGCAATTAAAGGGAAAACAGAATCAGAGTATTACAACATTTGGGGGAAAATTTATCAACGGATAGAAAGTGAGTATAGATAATAAACAGGATAAAGACAAGAACTTTGAGATGAATATGTTGTAGCATATTAAAATTAAATGAAAGAAGGAAAGATAAATATATATTTTAAGAAATAATGGTAAACGTTGAAGATGATAGCACAAATATTATACTCAGATGATACATGGATTGATTAAAAAATGTACAGGAATACTAGAGGAATAATAGTAAAGTAAAAAATGAAATTGGAAATGAAGACATATGTAAATAGAAATCGGGTCTGCTCGAATACCATCTCAGATTGAATTAAAAAAGGAAACAACAAAGGAATGGAAAAGAGGTGAGGAGTAGAGAGGGGAAAGTAGGGGAGTTGGGAGGTGAGAAGAAGAGAAAAGAAAAATGGGAAAAGGAGAGGAAGAAGAAAGGGGAAAGAAGAGCAGGAGAGAGGGTAAGAAGGGGAGGAAGAAGAGAGGAGAGGGGAAAGAGGAAAGGAAGTAGGAAAGGAAAGGAGAGGAGGAATGGGGAAAGAAGAAAGAAGGGAGGAGAAAGAAGGGAAAGGAAAAAAGAAAGGTTGTAGTAAAACAAAAGAAGGAAATGGTAAAAGAGCAGACCCGAACAAATAATTAATTAATTACCTAATGGAAGTTAAAGAAGAAGGTGAACGAACAATGGATAAGGATGGATAAAAGACTGTACATTTAAACATGTTGATGAAAAATAAAAATAAAAAACTTCTTTCAAAAACAACATGTCCTTCATAAGGGGGAATGGGTAGGTGTTTTCCATGCATACGGCATTAATATCCCTAAAATCCACACACAGCCTCATTGACCCGTCCTTCTTTTCCTTAAAGAAGACCGGGGCTGCCACTTTAGATTTCGCTGGCTGGATGAATCCATGGGCTAGGTTGGCCCTTTGGTGGGAAGGTAACAGCGTTCTGTGCACCTTTGGCATTGAGTCATGCTGGCCACATGACTACAGAGACGTCTTTGGACAGGGCTGGCTCTTTGGCTTTGAAACAGAGATGAGCACCGCCCCCTAGAGTTGGGAACAACTAGCACATATGTGCAAGGGGAACCTTTACCTTTACTTTTACCTTTTTTAGGCTGTCCGGTTGTCAACATTTTACTATAAAGGAAAAGCATTTGCTTGCAGAAGAGGAAAGATGTCCCCACTAAAAACATATCCTACAATTTTAGTGATCCATACAGACAACCTGGGGGACATAAGGGAAGGGGGTTCTTTGATGTTCCTAATGCTAATACTGGAGACATTGCTCATACGCAGGAGTAAGGATGTTTATCTTCAAACTATTAGAACTGTGGAAATCCATACTACTGACTCATGATGAGCAACTAACAGAAAAACAGAGTTGGAAGGGCCTCTATTCCAAACCCTTGCTCAAGCAGGAGACCCCATCTCATTTGAGACATATGACTGTCTAATCTCTTCTTAAAAACGTCCAGTGTTGGAGCACCACAACTTCTGGAGGCAAGTGATTCCACTGATCAATTGTTCTCAGTTGTTCTCAATGTAGTTTTAGTTGGTTCTCTCCTTGATTAGTTTTCATTCATTGTTTCTTGCCTTCAGTTTCCTTGAAGAATAGGTTGACCCTCTTTTCTTTGTGGCAGCCCCTGAGATATTGGAGCACTGCAAGCCTCCTCTAGTCCTTCTTTTCATTAAACTAGACATCCCCAATTCCTGCAACCGTTCTTTGTATGTTTTAGCCTCCAGTCCTCTAATCATCTTTGTTGCTGTTGTATGCACTCATTCTAGAGCAGGGGTGTCAAACTCAAGGCCCATGGCCAGATTCGGCCCATGGGGTTCTTAGATCTGGCCCATGGGGCCACCCTGGAAACAGTGAAGGACCGGCTCGTGGTGCCTCTGCTAGTGAAAATGGAGCTTGGGAGGGCCGCAGAAGGCCCACCCAGGCTCCATATTTGGCTGTGATGGCTTCCTGCAGCCCTCTGCCAGCAAAAACAGAGCTCAAGAGAGCCACACGTAGTCCTTCCAAGCTTCGTTTTTGCTGGCAGAGCGTTTGGGCTGCCACAGGCGCCCCCGACACAAGTGACATTGAGCTGGCCACGCCTGTCCTGGCCACGCCCACCCCGTCCCCCTTAGGTCAAACACAACCATCAATGAAATCGAGTTTGAAACTCTTGTTCTAGAGTCTCAACATTTTTTTTTTTATTTCCTGGCAACCAAAACTGGATGCCATATTCCAAGTGTGGTCTTACATCTGGAATTATAAACTGATGTTAACACTTCACGTGATTTTAATTCTACCCCTCTTTTTAATTGAAATTTGTCTGACTGGTACTGCCATTTCAACTCAGGATCCCCAAACTGCTTAGATGTCAGTGAGTAACCAGAGGCTGATAATCCAGCATTAAAGAGATTAGAAACAGATGTTATTTATATTTCAACTAGGATGATTTCTTACAAAGGCAAAATTGAATGCATGCGGTAGAACAACCGGAGTATAATTAGCTGTTGAGTGAAATTCTGGCTAATCAAGCAGTGATCAACAATCCTTGCTTTAAATTCTGGCTTGTGGAGGGAAGGGGATTAATGACGGTCATGAAAATGCAATGTTCATCACAATAGTCTCCTAATTTATTTATTTATTTTTAAAAAGGGAATCTGGAGATACTGGGAGTCTGTAAGAGGCATATTCTACTTAGCAATTGCTCTTGTAAGACTGATGTGAGACATTTTGCTGCCTGAGTTTGATCTGTACATGACTCTTCCAAAGCAGGGAATGTAATAAAACCAGCATAATTATTTGGTCCTTGAATCGCAACATCTTACAAGATTGTTCTCTTCTTTCTTTGTCAGAAATTTGTCAGAAATCACAAATCTGAGAACTGGGACTGACCCTCCCCTAAATTCCTTAAAGCCTTATCTATTTGTTCCCAAGTGTCAGCTGTCACACTGGAGAGATTCCTGTATTAAAGGCAGAAGATAATAAAGTGTGTAAGAAGGTAATAATTTAGAGATGTGCTGGCACAGTGGTTAGAATGCAGTATTGCAGGAATTTGATTCTGGTGGACTCAAGGTTGACTTCCATCTTTCTGAAGTTGGTAAAATGAGGACCCAGATTGTTGGGGACAATACAGTGGTGAGTTGCCCCTGGTTCGGACCGGTTCTCTAGAACCAGTAGTAAAACCAGAGAGAGGCTCTGCCCACCAACCCCGATGTCATCAGAATGCTTCTGTGCGTGCAGCCCCATTGCGAACCGATAGTAAAGGTAAGTAGAACCCACTCCTGGGGCAATATACTGACTTGGTAAACTGCTTAGAGAGGGCTGTAAAAGCACTGTACAGCGGTATATAAGTCTATGGCTTTTGCCCTCCCTTCCTCCCTCCCTCCCTCCCTCCCTCCCAGTGTTTAGAATGTAGTATTGCAGGCTAATTTTACTGACTGCCAGCAGTTTGATCCTCACTGGCTCAAGGTTGACTAAGCCTTCCATCCTTCCGAGGTGGGTAAAATGAGGACCCAGATTGTTGAGGGCAAGATGCTGACTCTGTAAACTGCTTAGAGAGGGCTGTAAAGTACTGTAAAGTGGTATATAAATCTAAATGCTATTGCTACTTATGTCCATCATCCTTTTTGTCCTCCTTATCATCCTATTTTCCATTTTCATTTTTATCCAATTCAATGTTTAACCTACCTAATTCCAGTTTAAATCTTTAAGGTATGACAAAATGTGGAGCACCATTTCCCACTGGCAGCATGGAGTGGGTCATATGCTACCTCCAGTGGTGGGATTCAAATAATTTAACAACCGGTTCTCTCCCCTAATGACTGGCTGGGTGGGCATGGCCATGGTGGGCATGGTCACGGGGTGTAACAGGCAGCAGTTGGCCTCCTGCAACCCCCTGGGAGCAAAAATGGGCCACGGGGGGGGGGGGGGGGGCTGCCCCCTGTGCCCCATTTTAGGCCTAGTAGGCCTCCCTACAGCCTCCTGGGAGCAAAAATGGGTTGTGGGGATCATGCCGCACCCTGTTTTGGGCCTAGTAGGCCTCCCTACAGCCTCCAGGGAGCAAAAGCAGGCTGTGTGGGGGACATGCCACAACCCTCTGTGCCCCATTTTGGGCCTAGTAGGCCTCCTTGCAGCCTCCTGGGAGCAAAAATGGGCCACCAGGGGGGCATGCTGCAGCCCCCCCCATACCCGGTTTTGGGCCTAGTAGGCCTCTCTGCATTTACCTGGGAGACAAATCAGGGCATGTGGGGACTCTTGGAAGGGGCGGGGAGGGGAGGAGCCAGCCAACAATTTAATAACCGGTTTACCCGAACCAGCCTGAACCGGCTGAATCCCACCACTGGCTACCTCTCCTTGCAGTCTGGGGGCAGTTGAAATAATTTGGCAGGCTCTGGTAGACCGTTCTGTAGAAATTCTACAGAATGCAATACATATCAGCGCCCAGATGAATTATTTCCCTTGGGTTTATTTGTGGCAGGTGACCCGTTACTGTCTACAATGAAGCAAAATGTAGAATGCAAGTAACAGGTAATGGGAAGACACCAGCAGAAGTCGGAATTTATCCCTTTCTCTCTCTGCCCTGTAGCAGGTAACCTCCTATTGACTTTGTCTGTTATTGTTTATTTCATTGTGCGCTGTATTATTTTCTAGCCGTTTTGTTTTGTACGCTCTTCTAATTTGCTAGCCTTGGCAGCAATAAAGAATCCATTCATTCAGGTAGATTACTTGATTTAGTTATAGAGAAAAAGAAAAGGAGAGGGTATGTAAGTTACAGGCATTTTATTGAAAAAGATTTACATTGAAAACTCTGGGGATTTGTTATATCCTATACAGCTTGAGTAAAACTGGGAGCAGGACATAATAGTTAAACTTGATTTTATTGGGCTAAGCAACTAACTGACAGGGCCAGTCCACAGCTGCAATATTTGCACCATGCTTACCAGACATACTGTGTTTCTCCGAAAACACGACCCACCCCAATAATAAGCCAAACCCAATTTTTTTCGGGGTGGGCCTAATATCACCCCTACCCCAAAAATAAGACTGGGGGATGGGGTGTGGCCAGCATAAGTGGTGGTGTGTGCACGGGAGGAGGGGCAACTGTCCCGCTGGCCCCTTGGGGTAGTGCAAATACAGCTTTTGCCCTTCTCTTTCTGGGTGCAGCACTTTTGCTTGTTGGGGGCATTTCCCCGAAGCCGGCAGCTCTGCAGCTAGCTGCTTTGCTTTTTCCCTCTTTTTGGGAGGCTCGCGGGAGGCTTTTTGATGAATGGGAGGAAAATGG
Source organism: Pituophis catenifer annectens (assembly GCF_029215685.1). NCBI lineage: Eukaryota > Metazoa > Chordata > Lepidosauria > Squamata > Colubridae > Pituophis > Pituophis catenifer. The sequence continues at coordinate 6,590,055 of NW_027256888.1, forward strand.
AGAGGGGGAATTTTCACTGCCTGTCATCCATTCCTCAAGCACAGCACAGACTGAGGGAAGGATGACAGGCAGGAAAATTCCCCCTCCCCATTTTCCTCCCGTTCACCAAAAAGCTTCCATTCCGAATGCTGAAGGTTTTGGAATGGAGGCACCGGTGCATCCACGGTGCATCCAGCTCACCGAGTCTGGCCTCAAAAAAAGTAAGACCACTTCTAAAATAAGCCCAAGTGTTTATTTTCAAGTGTAAAAGAAAATAAGACTTGGTCTTATTTTCTGAGAAACACGGTACCGACATAGCAAGAGCTATGTCAAGAGTCTCCTTGCAGTGAGATGGCCAGCAAATAAATTTAATAAATAAATAAAAATAAAAGAGTTACAAAAGTTAATCCTAAGTGAAAAGAGGGAGAGGGGAGGGGACGGGGAGGAGGGGAGAGGAGAGGAAAGGAGTGGAGAAAGGAATGGAGAGGAGAGGAAAGGAGAGGAATGGAGGAGAGGAGAATGGAGGAGAGGGGGGGAGGGGAGAGGAATGGAGGAGAGGAGAATGGAGGAGAGGAAAGAAGAGGAGAGGGGAGGGGAGAGGAGAGGAGAGGAGAGGAGAAGAGAATGGAGGAGAGGAGAGGGGAGGGGAGGGGAGAGGAATGGAGGAGAGGAGAATGGAGGAGAGAAGAATGGAGAATGGAGGAGAGGAGAGGAGAGAGGAATGGAGGAGAGGAGAGGAAAGAAGAGGAGAGGGGAGGGAAGGGGAGAGGAGAGGAGAGGAGAGGAACTTCTTAAAAGAAAGCATTATCTGTAGACTAATGAATGCCAAGTATCCTTCCTTGAAACATTAAGGCAGACAGGACTTCAGGAAGCTTTGGCAAAAATCACACTTGGAATATTGCATTCAGTTTTGGTCACCACAATATAAAAAAAGATGCTGAAACTCTAGAAATGGTGCAGAGCAGAGCAACAAAAATGTTTAGGGGCCTGAAAACTAAAACATATAAAAAGAACGATTGCTGGAATTGGGTATGTCTAGTCTAGTGAAAAGAAGGACTAGGGGAGACATGATAGAAGTGTTCCAATATCTCAGGGGCTGCCCCAAAGAAGAGGGAGTCAAGCTATTCTCCAAAGCACCTGAAGGTAGAACAAGAAACAATGGATGGAAACGCATCAAGGAGAGAAGCAACCTAGAAACAAGGAGAAATTTCTGTACAATTAGAAAAATTAATCAGTGGAACAACTTGCCTCCAAAAGTTGTGGCTGCTCCAACATTGGAAGTATTTAAGAAGTGACCTTGATATAGGGTTTCCTGCCTAATCAGGGGGTTGGACTAGAAGACCTCCAAGTTCCCTTGAACGCTGTTATTCTGCTGTTTCAAACTTGCTAATGTACAATACATTCTACCGATACGACAAAATAACAAATAATAAATTACGATGTGTTGAGTCCTTTCTTTCTGGGAAGATAGGACTACTAGACCTAGGCTGAAAAAAAAAAGAGAGATGGCAATCCTAAAATAGCTTCAGTTATTGCTTCAGTACACAGCAGAAATCCAAAAGAGATCGGAAAAAAAAAAAAAAACCTTACCCAACAAAACAAGACCAACAAAAAAATATGTTTCACATAACACAATTCTTCCATATTTGGTAATGTAAGGTTTCCCACTGTTAAGCAATATGTTTTTCATGTACTGCAAGGGAAAATAGGGCATATTTCCAACTGCTAATTTAACAATATAAATAGAGTCATTCAAATTATACGTACGGATATAGATACCGCTATAACTCTGTCCTTCTGTCTTTTGTGTAGGGTATTAAAATTGATTGTAAGTATTAATCGGCTAAAATTAGGCTGTGGTTTTTTTTTTTTTTTTTGTTTTTTTTTAAATCCTCAGCCATGATACCAATTCATTTTCAACCTCAGTATTCCCAGAGAAGCCAACAACCAATTTACACACAAAATAAATAAATAAATCTCCCTGATATCAAAAGACTTTCTTTCAAATGTTTGTGGGACTGCAACCTAAGCAGCTGGAATATTTCCAACCGTGTGGCCCAAACATCATATTTCTTTTAAACTACATTTACACATAAATGCCATCTACTTTGTCTGTGTTAATGCTTGATCCCTAGATATCCCAACAGATATTTGATGGCTGCCTGGATATTCTTTTCCTGTCAGCCTGTCTAAGCTTTCATGCACACCAACAATAATAAATGATATATTCTAGGACTTATGGACTTTGTGTTTACACAGCAGCAATTACATCCTTTCCCCCCGCAATCTTTTTATATTGTGGTGATATCAACAATACCTAACAGAGGCAATTCGGTCTAATAATTGAGGCACTAGGCTGGAAAGCAAGAAACCATGAGTTCAAGTCCTGCTGTCATGACCCCGTCGGAGCCTGAATCTGCGGAGGAGGATAAGCCAGAGCTGGGGCCTATGGAGGTTGTGGGGGCAGCCTTGTTGGCTTCAGAGGAACATGGGGAGGACCAGGACGAGGCAGCCCCAGGCCCCTTGGGCTTGGGATGGTTTGCCAGCAGGGAGGAACAGGGGCAGGATGACTGAGAGAGGGCAGGCAGTGGAAATGAGAGTGACGGAGCTCAGGCAATGAGCAAGGACAGCCTCCTCCTGATCCCTGAGCATGGAGAGTGGAGAGAAGGCGGGAACAGTGCAGGCTGACCTGACGACTCGGGAGGACAGCGCCTCACCCCTCTTCTTTGTGGCAATCCCTCAAATACTGGAATATTGCTATCATGTTATATATCTATATATCACCCTATAGCTGTAATGGCGAACCTATGGCATGGGTGCCACAGGTGGCACACGAAGCCATATCTGTGGGCATATGAGCATTGCCCTACCTCAGTCCAGCACGCATGTGCATGCTGGCCAACTGATTTTCGGGCCTTCCGGGCCCACCAGAAGTCAGGAAACGGGCTGTTTCCGGTCCTCCGGGGGAGTGGGGAAGGCTGTTTTCACCGTCCCCAGGCTCCTAGAAAGGCTCTGGAGCCTGGGGAGGGCAAACAAATGGGCGTGCCATTGCGTGCCAAAAGCGGGGGGGACAGTGGGGGGGGTCATGCATGCATGCGTGGGGGCGCATTGAATTATGGGTGTGGGCGCGCACACACGCAATCCCCCCCATTACCCTTCTTTTGGCATACGACGGCAAAAAGGTTAGCCACCACTGCCCTATAGTGATGGTGACAATAAAATAAAATAACATGGAGTTTGCATTTGGTCTACAAATGCCAGGTGAGAACAGATTTCTAATTGCACACCTCATAGCTTAAAAGGAATGCGGAAAAAAATGATACAGGGACCACATGTAGTTATTCATTTATTCTTTACTAAACAAGTTAATATACCTGCCCAACTCAAAATCCTCTTCACTGATGGAAAACCTAAGTAGACATTCAAAATATTTCTTGATACTATTGATCTCTGAGCATTTTTTGAAAAGTATAATATAGTTGTTGGGTTCTCCCGCTCCCAGTGTAGTAAGAAGTGAGGTTGCTTTTTCACAGAGTAATCTGCGATTGATGATCTAATTTCCAGGAGGCTAGTAATTCTTAAAACAAGAATAAGTAAACCTTTATTCATAGTATCCGTATACCCATATAGTTATCTATCTACCTATCTATCTACCTATCTATCTATCCACCCACCCACCCATCCATCTATCTATGTGTTAAAAGCCCTGGAGAAAGAAAGAAAGGAAAGAAGGAGGGAAGGAAGGAAGGGAGGGAGGGAGGGAGGAAGGAAGGAAGGAAGGAAGGAAGGAAGGAAGGAAGGAAGGAAGGAAGAAAGAAAGAAAGAAAGAAAGAAAGAAAGAAAGAAAGAAAGAAAGAAAGAAAGAAAGAAAGAAAGAAAGATATACCTGCCCAACTCATACATAGGTGACTCCAAGCAGCTTACAATTTTTAAAAAAATAAAAAATCCATCATATAATACATGTCAGAGTTTGTTGCAGGAAATCAAATCCAGAAAGCACACGCAGGCAAACTGATTCAGCAGGATCCATTAACTTCTTTATATACATAATAACACATGAAGTAAATGTACAATACCAACAGCAGATTCTTCCAACAGGGTAGAGAGCAGGGATCAGTTTTTTAGTTCCAGCAGCAGACTAGACTTTGCAGCTTCTTGCACAGAAGTTAAACTAAGACACGCCCAGGCTCCAAACTTTCTCAGCTCCCAAACAGCCCTCATTGGCTGACCCGGTTTCTATGCCTATACATTGGCTGACCTTGTTACCATGTCCTATTTCAGCCAGTCCCCAATGGCTGACCTGTTGCCATGTCTATCCCAGTTGATGAATATTCTGACAATACAACTGCTAATAAACCCAGCCCAATCCTTCATAGCAACAACAATACAATCAGATTAGCTACTTGATCTGTTCCATTTCCATTCATAGACCCCAGACCTGCTGATAAAATTAGCTATTAGAAGCTTTGAGCAAGATCTATCAAGACCAGGTGTAAAATACGAGATATGTGCCCACGGTGTGTACAAATTTAACACTAGTTATCTGCTGGCAGTAATGCGCCATTGGTTCCCAGATATGCAACAATTTCTCTTTTTCTCAAGATTCAGCCTTCTCTGCTGTAAGCAGAGTCATTCTAACTAAACCTGAATGCACCAAATGAGTGTATGCTTTTATTTCAATCAGGGCAACAATGGGGATTTTGAGAAACTCATTTCAGGGAGAGGGAAGTAAGAAAATTAGTCAGGATGCTGTGAAAATCACACAATACCTTAAAAAAAAAATGGCCAGCCTTTGACAACTACTGTTTTTTTTTGTGTGCAAGTGGTTGGACAAAGGCATCAAATGGAGATCTCTTGATTGGTCTTTCAAACTGTAGCTCCTTCATAGGATGACAAAAAGTAAGAGTGACAGGAACACCTGTGCATGGACTTGCATTTACCTGTTAATCCTATGGTGGAAAACCTCTTTGCTTTTTGGTTTATAATTTAACTTTTCTTCCTGATCACCCTAAAAGGTAAAGGTAAAGGTTCCTCTCGCACATATGTGCTAGTCGTTCCTGACTCTAGGGGGTGGTTCTCATCTCCGTTTCAAAGCTGAAGAGCCAGCGCTGTCCAAAGACATCTCCGTGGTCATGTGGCCGGCATGACTAAATGCCGAAGGTGCATGGAACGCTGTTACCTTCCCGCCAAAGGTGGTCCCTATTTTTCTACTTGCATTTTTTACGTGCTTTCGAACTGCTAGGTTGGCAGAAGCTGGGACAAGTAAGGGGAGCTCACCCCATTACGCAGCACTGGGGATTCGAACCACTGAACTGCCAACCTTTCGATCGACAAGCTCGGCGTCTCAGTCACTGAGCCACCGTGTCCCTGATCACCATATCCTCACACAAATCACCCAAACTAAGCATTCCTTCCTTTGTTATTCACTTCTGTAGCCTTCCTTCCTTCTGTTGGAAGAAATATCCATCTGGTTCAGTTCCAAGCTGGGAGGAAGACACTGGAAGACACTGATTGAAAAGAGGGTTTAATGATGTAGCAGAACCACCAAGCACATGTGATTCTGGGTAGCTGATGACATGGAGTTGAGAGTGAGGGGTTTTTATATCTTCTCTTGGGCTTTGCACTTGAGCTTCCTGTTCCTGTGCAAGAACCTGTATTCTATTGGCTGTTGTCAGATTCCTATGGGGTCATGTTTATCTGAGTTAAGATTAGTTGAGGTTTGGACGGCTGATGTAATGTCCTTAGGAGATTGTGCAATGTGGTGAGATCTGGGTCTTCTGCTTAGTGGTCCTATTATGTCCTAAAGGGCCATGTCTTAATCCCATCACCCTGGAGCTGAAGGTCTTTTGACTTCTAGATAGGCTGGCCCAGTTCTGCTGGGGCTATTAAGAAAGACTTGGGGACTGTTTTATGTCTTTTAAAACATATTTCTTCATTCTTCTGGGAGGGGGGGCTTTCCACACTTCCTTCCCTTCCTTTCTCCATCCCTCCCTCCCTCCCCCTCCCTCCCCTTTTCTGCAGAATGTACAGCTTCCATCAAAATGATTAAAATAGCCTCACACCATCTACCACACATCATAGCAATGATGCCAGAGTTTGTATCAGGATAAAGCAATACTCCTGTGATTTTTGCCCTCTCTTCCCACAATACAATTCTTTTTGTTTCCTTGCTTGTTTCCTTGCTTGTTTTCTGATAAAAACTGAAATTTTAGAGCCCCAATTAATGTTCGTTTGCAGAAAACTATATCCATTGCTATGGTGTGTTTTTTTTTTTAAAAAAAAAAAAAACCTGACAAATTTAATTGTGGTGTCATGATAAATAATTGTCTCTTAATTAAAGGGACTGCATAATTGGTGTGATTAATGTCAAAACGTGTTGGCTTTCCTTTTTTTTTTAGTTTAATAACACACTTCTCATATAACCTTGAAAATCCCAGTGCAAAAAATGATAAATAAAGATAATCAGCACAGATTTTCAGGGCATGTATAGTAGGAAGCAAAGAAGAACACACTTTCCAGACATAAAAAAACATCCATCCATCCATCATCCATCATCCATCATCCATCATCCATCATCCATCATCTATCTATCTATCTATCTATCTATCTATCTATCTATCTATCTATCTATCTATCCATCCATCCATCCATCCACCATTTATCTATCTATCTATCTATCTATTGAAGTGTTAAAAGGCCAGGCGATAGATAGATGATAGATAGATAGATAGATAGATAGATAGATAGATAGATAGATAGATTGATAGATGAGAGAGAGAGAGAGAGAGAGATAGATAGATAGAGATAGATAGATAGATAGATAGATAGATAGATAGATAGATAGAGATAGATGATAGAGATAGATAGATAGATAGATAGATAGATAGATAGATAGATAGATAGATAGATAGATAGATGGTAGGTAGGTAGGTAGGTAGGTAGATAGATAGATATAGATAGATAGATAGATAGGTAGCATCCTGTCCCCTTGCTCAAGGAAGAAGGTTTCCAGAGTATGAATTCCAGCTGTCATATGATTTAATGCTGCTAAACTTTGAGTGGTTAATCATTCTCTTCTTGGGCCCATCCTCTTCCAGCTATCCCCTGTATATGTGATACCTGCTCTATTAAATGCAATCAAAATCTATATAGGTTGAGTATAGGATGGCTTCCTTTATCTGAACCACCTAGTAGAGTAACCCACTTTTGAATAGAATGTCTCTTGGTCAAATGGCTCGTCAACAAAGAACAAGGTAAACTTTCCAAGAAATAAAATAGATTTAATGGATTAATATAAAGAAATAATAATAATAATAATAATAATAATAATAATAATAATAATAATAATAATAATTATTTTCAGGCTTTCAAAGAGCACAATGTAGGAAGGCCAAGCTTTAGAGCAACCACAGAGTTGTTCGGATACAACACATTTTGCAGATAAGATTAGTGTGGTTGTGTCTGTGGTTTCACTATGTTGCTAGGCAACACTCAAGCTATGCTTATGTCTCTATCTTAGATGACCTTTGTTTTTTTATGTTTTACGGAAAATTGGATGTTGGCTTTCCCAACATCATGCAAATGGAGTTGTAAGTGAATTGAAGGGTCCTTGGTGCTCTCTGAGCTTGATTGTTTTCTTGCAGATGTTTGATTACCCGAACTAGGTAACATCGTTACTAGCATTTACCTAGTTAATTACCTAGTTTTGGTAATGAAAAGTCTGCAAGAAAACAACCAAGTTCAGAGAGCACCAAGGACTCACAGTCTGTCTCCTCCTCCTCCTCCTCCTCCTCTCTGCAAACCTCCCTCCTTTCTAGCACTGATGGTGTTATCTAGTTTTGGTAATGAAAAGTCTGCAAGAAAACAACCAAGCTCAGAGGGCATCAAGGACTCACTGTCTTCTTCTTCTTCTTCTTCTTCTTCTTCTTCTTCTTCTTCTTCTTCTTCTTCTTCTTCTTCTTCTTCTTCTTCTTCTTCTTCTCCTCCTCCTCCTCCTCCTCCTCCTCCTCCTCCTCCTCCTCCTCCTCCTTCTCCTCCATCTCCATTTCCTCCTCCTCCTCTTCCTCTTCCTCCCCCCTCCTCTTCTTTCTTCTTCTTCTTCTTCTTCTTCTTCTTCTTCTTCTTCTTCTTCTTCTTCTTCTTCTTCTTCTTCTTCTTCTTCTTCTTCTTCTTCCTCCTCCTCCTCCTCCTCCCTGCAAATCTCCCTCCTTTCTAGCACTGCTGATGTTATCTAGTTTTGGTAGTGAAAAGTCTGCAAGAAAACAACTAAGCTCAGAGAGCACCAAAACCCCATCATTTTAATCCTGAGCTATAAACTTTCTCCTTCATTGGTACTGCAAATGAGTCATTGGTGTTATGGTTCCTTTGCTCTCTTCTTCCAGATCTGAGTTTGTAATCATGTTTATCAACCTGCGATCAGATTCCGAACCTCCCTCCACACCTCCTCAAAATGAACACTCTATTCCCATTAGTAGAACTAGGGTTAATTATTGGAAATAACAAATTGTATGGGAGCAATCAAGCATTATGTAGCTGAGCATTTGTGTTTATTACACAAATAGGACAGTAAGTCAATAGAACCTTTCTTTGCAATAGAAATGTCCATGGGAGCAGATTTCTCCTCATCTGTTCTGACCTAGGCTTCCTTAGAAATTAAACAGCACAATCTTAGTCCCAGCAAACCTCTTTAATTCATATGGCTATAAATTACTTTCATTTACAGTCCGCAAGCTTGATAAACAGTCTTCAGAAGAAGGTTATCAACACCCACCTATCTCACGTGGAATGCTGCCAAAGAGCTAATTTCCAGACATAGGGCAAGGCCAAACTTGGCACAGAGTCACAAACGGAAGTTTCAGATCTTGAATTGGCCAGATGAACTAATTGCTTCCTGCAAAAGCTCACGTCCCGTTCGCTTCTCTTTTATGTCTTATGGGAGGGGCCAATCATCTCTAAGCCTTACTCCCAAGTTAATTGTTCCTGTCTCCTGGCAGCTCTGTGCCAGGAGCATACACTGGGAACAGGTTCCCACTGTTCTTCTGCCTCGCTGATGTCAGACTCCGGAGACTCCGGAGGCAACAAAGAACTACTATATGGCCTTGTCCCCCTCTCTGCCTCCGACTCAGAGCCCTCGTCTGAGCCTTTCCCAGACTCCAGGACTGGCCCACGTTCCTCCCAAACCTTCTCACTGTCTGAATCTGCTGCCAGCTTTCCTGGCCACTGGTGGGTCACAACATCACCCCAGACCATACCAAAGGAGTATGTATGTGTGTGTGTTTGTGTTTGTATGTGTGCTGTGGTCATGCTGCTTTCTTACCAACCACTAGTCACATCCCTCTATGAACATTTATGTTAGCCTTTAGGAGAGATTTGACATTACCTTCACAAAGCCTCCCACCAGTTTTACTACTGGTTCTTGCAAACCAGTCCGAACCGGGGGCAACCCACCACTGTTGCAGTCCTTGAGTTCACTCACCATCTATACAAATTAGGAGAAAAATTGCTCAAAAAGCAGTAACTGTTGAGAGGGACCTTGGAGTCCTAGTGAACAGACAATTAAATATGACCCATCAGCAGCCAAGAAAGCTAATACAATCCTTGGTTGTATAATCTGAGGCATAGAATCCAAATCACATGAAGTATTAATACCGCTTTATAACGCCTTAGTATGGGATACTGCATCCACTTTTGGTCACACACAGGGTTGGGTTTCACTTATCTTTACTGCATGTTTGCTGCATGTGCACACACACACAAAGCGCTGTCTGCGCATACACCCGGCCTTCCATGCATGTGCTTTGCTCACTCGTGCGCCTTCCGCGCATATGCCCAGCCTCAAAAATATGCCTAAATAGCTCAGGTTGGAGCTGGGGCGGGTGGATGGGCCCACCTCTGGTCACACATTACAAAAAGGATGTTGAGACTTTGGAAAAAGTGCAGAGAAGAGCAACTAAGTGTTCCTCCCCAGCTATGGACCCCAAAGAACACAGCACACACAAAATCTATACAAAGCTTATTTTACTCAAATAACTCAGTCTTTTTCAAACAAAGGCTGTTAATAAACGTGTTTAACAACCTACAAGAATTCTAAGTTAAGGTAATCACAGTCTTACTAAGGTTGGCAGAAAGCCCAGAAGCAATTTTGCAGAGAATCCAGACGCGAAGGAGAATGAACTAAAGTTGTTCCCTACAAATTGCTTCAGTTGGCGGTCCTCCTTAAATAAGCTAAGGGAGTGGCCAATTAGCCCCAAGCCTTACTCTCGAGGAGATCTCCTCCTGAGGAGCCACTCCTGCCTTTTGGCAGCTCTGTGCACCCGTGCATCAAGAAGAGGCTCCTCCTCTTCGTCCTCTTCACTTAAAGGAGCTTCTGGAGGTTCTGAAGGCCCTGGCTGAATCCCCACCTCTGGCACCACATCTTCTCCAGCCTCCTCATTGTCTGACTTGAGTGCCAGCTACACAGGCTGCTGGCGCAGCACCACACCAGCCTCCTCGTTGTCGGAATCAGCTACAATCTGCACAGGCCGCTGACGGGCCACAATACTAAGAGGATTAAAGGCCTGGAGACTAAAACATATGAGGAAAATTGCAGGAATTGGGTATGGCTAGTCTAGAGAAAAGAAGGATAATGGGGTGACCTGAGAGTAGTACTCCAGTATTTGAGGAGCTGCCACAAAGAAGAAAGGGTCAAATGGACCACCCTTATTCCAACTGCTATCACCCCTGCCTACATTCTGTCATTGGTAAATTGAGTGCCCCCAAACTGGGTTAGATAAAGTTTTCAGTTCTGCCCTTAAAGACTAATCTAGTTCCCTAAGCAAAAAAGCCATGATGACAAATGCAGACGTTAATAAAAATAATAATAAAAAAACCAGTAAGTGACAAGTATAGTTTAGATTGAAGGATGCATAAGGTTAATACTAAATAAAGCATCTGTTCAGGATGGCATACATAAGTGAGGAGCACGATGGTTATAAAAATACATCTTTCCTTGTGCATAATACAGTGGGAAAACTATAGCAACACTGCTAGGAATGGCAACTTTTGGTTTAATTTTGGAATGAGAGAAAATAAAATTATATTAAAATTTCCAACTATGTAATCTATCCCATCTATCTGTCTGTCTGTCTGTCTGTCTGTCTGTCTATTTATCTATCTATCTATCTATCTATCTATCTATCTATCTATCTATCTATCTCTATCTATCATCTATCTATCATCTATCTATCTATAGCTATCCATCTCTATCTCTCATCTATCTATAGCTATCCATCCATCTCTCTCTCATCTATCTATCATCTATGTATAGCTATCCATTCATTCATTCATTCATTCATTCATTCATTCATCTGTCTGTCTCTCTGTCTCTCTGTCTGTCAATCGCTCTATCGATCGATCGATCCATCTATCTATTTATCTATCTATCTCTCCATCTATCATCTGTCTGTCTGTCTGTCTGTCTGTCTGTCTGTCTGTCTGTCCATCTGTCTGTCCATCCATCCATCCATCTATCATCTACAGTATCTATCTATCTATCTATCTATCTATCTATCTATCTATCTATCCTTATGTGTATCTATCTATACTTCTTTTGTATAAGCAACATCTGGAAGAAGGAGAAACAGAAGAAGTAGCAGGACCTGAAGGAGGAACTAGAGAGGATGTGGAAAGTCAAGGCCAAAGTAGTCCCAGCTACAGTCCCAGAGCACTTGAGGCTATAACTCCCAAGCTGGAAAACTGGCTCCAACAGATCCCAGGGCTCTATGTCCATGAGAGTAAAGGGAACAAGTAAGATACTTTGTAGAACCCCCAAATTCCCAGGCTTCTGGTAGAGAACCTAAGATTGAGGAAGATACAGACTATATATAGGGGTGAGGAAGATTTATATGTATCTGTATATTCAATTGGAGCAATACAAGAATCATCAGTCAAGCTACCACCTGCCATACACATGAGTTCACCAAAGCCTGGCACTCCACAAGCAATTCCATCAAGGAAACATTGACCTACAACCAGCCTACAAACCCTTGAGAATTTAAATCAACTGCACAGCCAACCAGCGATGGCACCGACCCTCAACCAACCCACCCAGCCCCACCCAACCAGCACTTCACCTCCCAATGAACCTCACCTGACATGTCCTCACTTGACATGACCCACACCTGAACAAGGCCCATCATAAGACCCTTACCTGATGTGACCCTCATCTGATGTGACCTCCCCATCAAAAGACCTACCGGCCACAGGAATCCCTTTTAAGAACACTGACATTGACACCCCTTAAATTCCACTGAACATGTTATACATATGCATACACACACACATACACAAACACAAACATACATACATACAGATATAAATAAAATTACCTTCTAACCCTTATGGGTGGTATATGAGTCTTCATCAGTCTCAGGCCTTGGAGTTTGAAGGATCTGTGCAGGATGCTGCTTTTGTTGTTGTTAGTTGTGAAGTCGTGTCCAACCCATCGCGACCCCATGGACAACATTTCTCCTGGTCTCCTGGGCAAAAGAAAAAGGGGACGACAGAGAATGAGGTGGCTGGATGGAGTCACTGAAGCAATCGGCATGAGCTTAAATGGACTCCAGAGGATGGTAGAGGACAGGGTCCATTTAAGCTCATGCCGACTGCTTCAGTGACTCCATCCAGCCATCTCATTCTCTGTCGTCCCCTTTTTCTTTTGCCCTCAATCTTTCCCAACATTAGGTTCTTCTCCAGTGAGTCCTTCCTTCTCATTAGGTAGCCAAAGTATTTGAGTTCCATCTTCAGGATCTGGCCTTCTAAAGTGCAGTCAGGCTTGATCTCCTCTAGGACTAACCAGTTGGATTGCCTTGCAGTCCAAAGGAGTCGCAAAAGTCTTCTCCAGCACCAGAATTCAAAGACTTCAATTCTTTGGCGCTCAGCCTTCCTTAAGGTCCAACTTTCACAACCATCCATTGCAACTGGGAAAAGCATAGCCTTGACTATACCTAGTGCATTTACAGTAGGCTATTTTATTGCTGGTTATTTTGCAGCGATGAATATTCTGACTAGTTCTGCAAGTGGTTAAAATGGCTAGGAATGTGAATTTCTCTTTCTGTATTTGCACCTGTTTGTATGTGTGCACAGAGGTATGCTTACTTGTGTAGACATATTAAAATAGGGAGAAGAGAAAGAGAGAGGAGAGAGAATAAAACATTGAATTATGGACTCTGAAGGGATACTTAGGGCTTCAAGGTCATTCCCTGCTCTCTAGAATCGATAATATTTATTCAGTCAATGACCAGCAGCAGACCTTCTCCTTAGAGAAATCTAATGAAAGCACCCATGAGATGTCTAACTTGCTGCCACTTAAGTAGGTATTCACTTAGAAACTGCCTTCTTGTAAGATAAATCCATACTTCTGTATCCTGCCCTTTTTTTATTGACACAATGCAGAAGTGGTTTTGTCCTTCTCTTTTATGGCACTCTTTCAGTATATCAAGAGTATATATATATTTTCCTGTGGAAAGTTAGCACCCACCCACCCTTCCTAGAAGAATGAAATATTTTGAGGAATATTAAAAAGGCAAAATATTTTATTTTCCTAAAGGAAGAAGGAAGAAAACATGCTCTTGCAGACAGAAAGCAGCCCCCACCTTCCTTAATAGCCCCCAGCAGATATTTTGTGCCCGTTGAGAAAGACTGGGCCAGCCTATCTACAAAACAAAAGACCTTCAGCTCCAGGGTAAAGGGGTTAAGACGTGACCCCTCAGGACATAATAGGACCATTTAGTAGAAGACACAGAGCTCACTACATTGCACAATCTCCTAAGGACATTGCATCACTTCCAAACTTCAGCCAAACCTGGGAGCTCAGACAACCTATAGAGTTTGCTATGACCCCTACATAACCCCTACAACATCCAATAGAATATATGTTCTTGCACAGGAACAGGAAGCTCAAGTGCAAAATCCAAGAGAAGGTATATAAACCCTCCACTCCCAACTCCATGTGGTAAGCTGCCTAGGACCTCAAACCCATGTGATTTTGTTCATCAATAAATGGAGCCTTTTTCCAATCAGCCTCCAGCCTCCACTTTGTCTCCAGTGTCTTTTTCACGGCTTGGAACTGAACCAGATGGATATTTCTTCCAACATCTCTTTCTCAGTTTTTTTTCTTTTTCTTTCTCAAAACTAAACATCCTGAGATTCTTCAATCTCTCTTTGCAGGATTTGATCATTAGACTGTCTTAGCTACCTTCCTCTAAACCACTTTTAAGTTAGGATTAGGGTTAGAATCAGAACCAGGTTTGCACTGTTTTGTGTGTGATGTCCCACTGGGCATCTTGAAACAGGATTAGTCTTATTTTCTACAGTTCAGCCACACAAAGCAACTTTACTAAGCAACCTAAATTCCCTTCATTGCTTTTTTTTTTTGACTCCGTTGCAGTTTATCTGAATTATTCTTTTTTATTAATGTTTTTTTTTTACTAAAGGAAGATAAAAACCTAATAGAAACCAACGTAAAGTAAGAAAAAAGAAAGCATTCAAAAGAGAAAGCTGAAAAGGAAGAAAAGGAAGAAAAGGAAAGATAGAAAAGAAAGAAAGAGAAAAAGAGACAAAGAAGAGACTTCCAATATTATTTACAGCAGTACGGTTATAAATTTATCTCTTATTCTATGGCTACAACATAACTCACTTCTTTCTATAAACTAGCCCAGGGGTGTCACACTCAAGGTGAGGGCCACATGGGGGGCCCCGAGCTCCGTTTTCGGCTGCGACAGCCTCCTGCAACCCTCTGCCAGCGAAAACGGAGCCCAGGACACTGCAACCAGGGGTGGGTTCTAAATTTTTTTACTACCAGTTCTGTGGGCGTGGCTTATTTGTGTGTGTGGCTTGATGGTCATGTGACAATTCTTTAGGATTTAGCAGAGGTACTGGTCTACCAGGCTTTTAACTGCTTGCAGAGCTGTACCGGTCTACCCATTTATTTTTGCAGGCACCAGTCTACTCATCTATTTTTGCAGGCACTGGTCTACCCATTTATTTTTGCAGGCACCGGTCTACTCATCTGTTTTTGGAGGCACCGGTCTACCACCAAACTGCCTTTTATCACTGATCAGCTGTAGGGCGGCCCTTTGAAACCCCGCGGCAAGAGTTTAAACAGTTTTTCCTTATAGCCCATCAGCTGGGACTCAGGAGGCAGCAATAGATTGGGGGTGGGGCCAAATAAAAGGTAAGAATAATGCAGGGGTGGGGGCGGGGGGCGAGGGGCAGAACCAGTTCGGTGACATCATATTGTCACCGCTACCGGCTTGGTGGAACCGGGCAGAACCAGGAGGAACCCACCACTGACTGCAACCATCATAAATGCCAAGCATCTCAATCAGGGCTGAAATGCTACTGGTTCACTCCAGTTCGTGCAAACTGGGAACGGCGGTGGTGCATGGTTCGGCGAACCGGTACTGGCGGCAGCACGAGGCTCCACCCACCTGCCTGGATGTCGTTAGTTCCTGGTTTTAACCAGAAAGTAACCTGTTTTTGACCCTCTGCACAGGCGCAGAAGGATTTGCGCATGCACAGAGGGTCCAAAATCAGATGTGACGATGGCGCGGCACACACATTTCTGAACTGGGAAGGAACGTAAGTAGATTTCACCCCTGATCTGAACTGATCACATGACCATGGGGATGTTGCAATGGTTGTAAGTGGGAAAAACAGTTATAAGTCACTTTTTCGGTGCTGTTATCATTTCGGACGGTCACCAAATAAATGGTTTTAAGTCGAGGACTTTAGACAAAACACACAGAGATCTTAGGAGGAAAGTTAGAAAACTATAGAAATTATTGTAATTTCTCCCTTTCTACTCAAAATAGAAACAGGAAACGTATTGTGAGTTTTTTTTTCCTTCTTCTTCTTCTAAAAATGACACTGAAAGGCTATATGCTAATTCTCTACAATGCAATTTTTAATGAACAAAAATAGATCTTTCATCACTCATGAAAGAAGTGAGAAATGGAGGCCTCGCTTAGTTCA
Organism: Pituophis catenifer annectens; assembly: GCF_029215685.1. Lineage (NCBI taxonomy): Eukaryota > Metazoa > Chordata > Lepidosauria > Squamata > Colubridae > Pituophis > Pituophis catenifer. Next base: position 6,606,045 of record NW_027256888.1, read on the forward strand.
CTTTTGGAAAACAAGATGTTTCAGTTATCCCCTCCTGTTAGCATTTCTTTCTTTTTCCCCCCCACTCTTAAAATAGAAGCACTTAGAAAGCTAATTTGACATTTCATCGTCTTTGTGACACTAATAATGCCTTCACTACAAGACAGTTGTTTGGGTACACATAGGATGCTGATGTAAAATAATAGGCAAAAAACATATGGAATAGTTAGCTAATGTGCATGTGTGTGAGTTGCTTCATCACATAATCAGGACATTTCTTCAGCATCCCCCCCCCAAAAAAAAAAAACGAATTTCATTAAATGAAATGGCTTCATCTTACAAACTGGAATTGAATCAAATCTAAGAGCTTCGGTAAGAGAATGTAGACAATTGAAAAACCTCTCAAGATATATTTTGGATAGATTCTGCCAAATGCCTTTTAAAATATATAATATATGTATCAACATTATTCTCTCTCTCTCTCTCTCTCTCTCTCTCTCTCTCTCTCTCTCTCTCTCTCTCTCAAATCACTATTTTCTAGGCTTTATCAGACATTTAAGAAGCATTATACTGTCTGCTGCAAGACTTAAGGGAGACTAAGATAGATCTATTTCGGCCTTATAAGGCCTCATCAGTTAGCCACACCCTCATTTTATGACTCCTCCCTGTAAAGGTCAAATATTTATTTTGTTCTTTTTTCGTAGGTCTATATGTGCATTACTGTTCTAGCCAGGGTTTTTCCTACATAAATCAAGATGTTTGTATAGCCATAGTTAAGTGACATCCCAAATCACTATTTTCTAGGCAAAGAAACTTTATATATATATTATATTATTTGACAGAATCTATCCAAAATAAAACTTGAGAGGTTTCTAAGTTGTCTAAATCCTTGCACTAATGCTTTTGGATGATAGATAGATAGATAGATAGATAGATAGATAGATAGATAGATAGATAGATAGATCATTGATGGATGGATGGATGGATGGATAGATAGATAGATAGATAGATAGATAGATAGATAGATAGATCATGGATGGATGGATGGATGGATGGATGGATGGATGGCTAGATAGATCATGGATAGATAGATAGATAGATAGATAGATAGATAGATAGATAGATAGATCATGGATGGATAGATAGATAAATAGAGATAGATAGATAGATAGATAGATAGATAGATAGATAGATAGATAGATAGATAGATAGACAGATGATCGATATAGATGATAGATAGATAGATAGATAGATAGATAGATAGATAGATAGATAGATAGATAGATAGATAGATGATGGATGATAGATAGATAGATAGATAGATGATGGATGATAGATAGATAGATAGATAGATAGATAGATAGATAGATAGATAGATAGATAATAGATAGATGAGAGAGAGAGAGAAATAGAGAGAGAAATAGAAATAGAGATATTAAAGAACCTTCTAGTTTTGACCCATGAAGGGTACGTTGCTGTAATCTCCCTGGCCTAGAGAAACAGGACAACTGCTTGAGCTTGTGATATCCGAAGCTGAACAAGTAGGATTTTGAATTCGTTATCCTTCGTAGGGTGACACTGTTTGGCGGGTGACAGGTTTTTTTTGTGGGTTCCCACCCCCCAAAAGTGGGTGTCAGAATTTAATTTTGACGTGTGCCTTTGTGTACCCCAAAAAAAATGAAACATCAAGGTTATTTTAATCTTAATCTTAACAATGAGTAGGGGTGGGGAAGAAAGGGTCCACATTTGAGAGAAGGCAGAATGAGAGCGTGTTTGGGGACAAACATCTAAGAAAGCAAAGGAAAAGGACGGGTATTAAGAAGGAAGCATTGTCACACGAGGGCTTATCTCCCCTGAAACAGAAGAGAAAAACCAAGAAGCAGAGGAACATCCAATTAGGGTCCGTAAGTGGCCATCGGCCAAATTGTGTTTCAGCCTGGTTCTCATGCCAAAAGCAGTGCAGCCTGACTCTGGATGGTATAACCTTGGCTTCCTCAATAGCCAGAAGCGGCATGGAAGACAAACCATTTCAGCTGCCCTGCGGAATGGCCCAGAAGCAGCAAACATGTAAGGATGGAGAGAGATCTGTTTTTGCACTAAATTTGGAAGAATAGAATAGAATAGAATAGAATAGAAGAGAAGAGAAGAGAAGAGAAGAGAAGAGAAGAGAAGAGAAGAGAAGAGAAGAGAAGAGAGAAGTGGAGTGGAGTGGAGTGGAGTGGAGTGGAGTGGAGTGGAGTGGAGTGGAGTGGAGTGGAGTGGACTGGACTGGACTAGAATAGAATAGAATAGAATAGAATAGAATAGAATAGAATAGAATAGAATAGAATAGAATAGAATAGAATAGAAATAAATGGAATGGAATGGAATGGAATGGAATGGAATAGAATGGAATAGAATAGAATAGAATAGAATAGAATAGAATAGAATAGAATAGAATAGAATAGAATAGAATAGAATAGAATAGAATAGAAATAAATGGAATGGAATGGAATGGAATGGAATGGAATAGAATGGAATAGAATAGAATAGAATAGAATAGAATAGAATAGAATAGAATAGAATAGAATAGAATAGAATAGAATAGAATAGAATAACAGAGTTGGAAGGGACCTTGAAGGTCTTCTAGTCCAACCCCCTGCTTAGGCAGGAAACCCTATACCATTTCAGACAAATGGTTATCCAACATCTTCTTAAAAACTTCCAGTGTTGGAGCTTCCACAACTTCTGGAGGCAAGTCGTTCCATTGATTAATTGTTCTAACTGTCAGGAAATTTCTCCTTAGTTCTAGGTTGCTTCTCTCCTTGATGAGTTTCCACCCATCGCTTCTTGTCCTACCCTGAGGTGCTTTGGAGCAGCGGTCACCAACTGGTGGTCCGTGAGAAAATTTTGATGGTCCTCCCTGATTTTATACCTCTTTTTTTTGCCACCGTTGTTAAGTGAAAAATAAATGGTGGTTAAGTCTTCCAAGTTATTATTTGGGAAGGTCACAAATGATGATTGTATGACCCCAACTTGCTTGCTCCCTCCCTCCCTCCCTCCGTCCCTCCCTTTCCTTCCTTTTTCCTTTCCTTCCTTTCTTTCCTTCCCTTCCTTCCCTTCCTTCCTTTTCATTTTTTTCCTTCCTTCCCACCTCTGCTATCGATGTGTGTGTGAATCAGACTCTGTCGATGTGTACGTGAATTACTTAAATTGAATTGCATTTATCATTTAGCTGACTATGCACTTCAAGTAAAGAGACTCTTATGGAGCTTTTTCTTGACACGTTTTTTTCAAATTGCCATCTTGAATAGTTTAGTATCATCTGCAAACATGGGCAGCTCACTACTTCGCCCAAAGTTAAGATAATTTCTGAACAAGTGAAAACCATTGGTCTCAACACGTATTTCTGACAACTTTACTTCTTAGCTGTTGATTTATTCTTTCTATTTGTTCGTTGTCTGCTTGTCACTTTAGGACCTGATGGATATCATTTTAGCAGGGTTTCCTGTCAGTGTCTGCTTCTTTAAATCCTTCTATTTGTACTTATGCCATCAATCATACTATCCCTACTCTTCTGTCATCCTCTTTTCTAATTGTCTCTGAGTTTCCCAGAAATCTTCTCCAATAGCCCTTTGCCACAAATTATGACTGCATCGGAAAGAAAGTAGAGTGTCTGAATTATTCTACTGCAAGAACTTGTCATACTAGTCTGTGAATTGCCAAATTTTGATTTATTTTTTTTTAAAAAAAATCAGCCTGATTGCTTACTCAAGTTATTAAACCAGGCATAAGAGCAGTAATTGTGAGAGGGATCTTGGAGTCTTAGCGGACAACCAATTAAATATGAGCCAACAGTGTGCAGCAGCAGCCAAAAAAGCCAATGCAATCCTAGCCTCCCACCGACCAGTACGCTCCCACAGAGAGGGACTCCTCAGGGTGCCGTCAGCCAGGCAATGTCGGCTGGCGACCCCCAGGGGGAGAGCCTTCTCTGTGGCAGCTCCTGCCCTCTGGAACGATTTGCCCCCGGAGATACGAAGGATATCGGATCTCCGGGTCTTTCGCCGTGCCCTGAAAACTTTTCTTTTCCATCAAGCAGGGCTAACGTGAACCCCCTCCCCCCTTTTTTTTAGCCTTTTTTAGCCTTTTAAATTGTCAAATGGGTTTTAGTTTCAATCTTTTAAATTTTGGGCCGCAGTTATATAATTCTTTTAAAAATTTTAAATTTTGTATTGGTATGTATTTTAGTTCTGGCTGTGCTCTGAGTCCACTAGGAGAAGGGCGGGATACAAATTGAATGAATGAATGAATGAATGAATGAATGAATGAATGAATGAATGACTGAATGAATGAATAAATAAATAAATAAATAAATACATACATACATACATACATACATACATACATACATATATACATACATACATACATACATACATAAATAAATTGCACCCCTAGTCCTTCTTTTCATCAGACTAGACATATCCCAGTTCCAGCAACCATTCTTTCTATGTTTTAGCCTCCAGTCCAGGGGTGAAATGCTGCCGGTTCAGACCCGGATCGCTCGATCTGGTAGCGATGGTGGCGGGTGGTTCGGAGAACCGGTAGACAAAAATCCCTGCCCCCCCCCACCTTGCCCAGCTGAGCCGCACGATCATCAGAGGCTTTTTTTTTTTACCTTTAAAAGCATTTTTTCTACAACTTCTTCCGATAAAAAAAATGCTTTTAAAAGTAAAAAAAAAAAATAAAAAAGCCCCTGATGATCGTGCGGCTCAGCTGGGATCATCAGAGGCTTTTCAAAGCATTTTTTTCTGCAACCTCTTGGCCGAAGAGGGTGGTTTAAAAAAAAAATGCTTTGAAAAGTTTCTGACGATCCCAGCTGAGTTGCCTGATCGGCAGAGAGGTATTTTTTAAAAAGCCTCTCTGACGATCCCCAGCTCAGTTGCCTGATCGGCAGAGGCTTTTCAAAGCATTAGAAAAAAAATGCTTTGAAAAGTTTTTTTAAAAAAAAGTTGGCCACGCCCACCCAATCACATTAATAAACACACACCCAAGCCACGCCAACAGAATCAGTAGTAACAAATTTTATATTTCACCCCTGCTCCAGTCCCCTAATCATCTTTGTTGCTCTTCTCTGCACTCTTTCTCAACTTCTTTCTCAACATCTTTTTTTACATCTGTAAAAAAACTTGGCATTGCTTTATTCATTGTCTCTTTCTATAGCTACTTGATTTGGCTACTCTTCAGTATTTTAGATGGATATAACTCAGGGTGACATAAATCTGTCTTTGAATGGACTGAGACTCAAATGAAGGCAATTTCACAGTGCAGAAAGAGGATATTACTAGTTCACATTTGTGCTGCACTTAAGTGCATGCAAGGATATGGGGCATTGAAAGAGAAAATTGGACTAGATGATGTTTCATCTAATCTAGTAGGGATCTTCTACAGATGATTGTTTTTTCAAAGGTTTCATATGCAGCAATTGGCTAGAAAATATCCAGGGTGAAATTTAGGAATTATGAATTACAATTTGCACTATTCTTTTCCTCTCTTTTTTGTGAGATTTGTCTGGCAATGAAGACAACTTCTGGAGTTTTAGGATAGACCTATTTAGAAATAAGAAGCTGACCTGCAGAACTTCTAGTTTCTATTCAATTTCAGTGCTAGGCTGAGATGAAGAGAAATTGATCATTCACATTTCAAAGTCCGGTAGTATTTCCATCTTAAATATTTCACACTAGAAGTGAGCGGTGACTGTTTAGATATATAGTGTTTGGGAATCTAACTCTAAAGGTAAAGATAAAGGTAAAGATTCCCCTTGCACATATGTGCTAGTTGTTCCTGACTCTAGGGGGCGGTGCTCATCTCCATTTCAAAGCTGAAGAGCCAACTCTGTCCGAAGATGTCTCCGTGGTCATGTGGCCAGCATGACTAAATGCCAAAGGCGCATGGAACACTGTTCCCTTCCCACCAAAGGTGGTCCCTATTTTTCTACTTGCATTTTTTACGTGCTTTCGAACTGCTAGGTTGGCAGAAGCTGGGACAAGGAACGGGAGCTCACCCCATTACGCGGGCACTAGGGATTCGAACCACTGAACTGCCGACTTTTTGATCGACAAGCTCAGCATCTGAGCCACTGTAATCTAACCCTACATCTAACCCTATAATTAAACCCTGTAACCCCCTATAACTCCTACCCCAACGCTGTAATCTAACCCTACATGCCCAGAAATTAACTATTCTATTAGTTGCTCACCTTTGCTTTTTACCATGATTCTCCCGAGGCAAGACTAAGAATTTATCTTTACTACTAACAAATAACAAAACCCACTTAGCTGTTTTCTTCTGGGAGAGATTTCAATACTGATTTACAGTCAGATCTGAAAAGACATGCATTAATCAGATGCAGTTCTTTTAACTTGTAAAACACTTCTATTATTACTTCTTCTTCTCTCCCTCCTCCTCCTCCTCCTCCTCCTCCTCCCTCCTCCTCCTCCTCCTCCTCCTCCTCACTCCTCCTCCTCCTCCTCCTCCTCCTCCTCCTCCTCTTCTTCTTCTTCCTTCTTCTTCTTCTTCTTCTTCTTCTTCTTCTTCTTCTTCTTCTTCTTCTTCTTCTTCTTCTTCTTCATTTCCTCCTACTCTCCTCCTCCTCCTCTTCTTCCTCCTCTTCTTCTTCCTCCTCCTCCTCTTCTTCTTTCTTCTCCTCTTCTTCTCCTTCCACCTCCTCATCCTTCTTCTTCCTCCTCCTCCACCTCCTCTTCCTCCTCCTCCTCTTCCTCCTCTTCTCCTCCTCCTTTTCTTCCTCCTCCTCCTCTCTTCTTCTACCTCCTCCTCCTCCTCCTCCTCCTCTTCTTCTTCTTCTTCTTCTTCTTCTTCTTCTTCTTCTTTCTTCTTCTTCTTCTTCTTCTTCTTCTTCTTCTTCTTCTTCTTCCTTTCCTCCTTCTCCTCCTCCTCCTCCTCGTCCTCCTCCTCCTTCTCCTCCTCCTCCTCCTCCTCCTCCTCCTCCTCCTCCTCCTCCTCCCTCCCCACCCCCAGGACTGATGTTATTCACATTTTGAAAAAAGAATCTGGATGTTCTGAATTGAGATTTTTTTTTCACTTTTTTCACTTTTTGTCACTAAAGCCAGGCAGGAGGAATGACACTATTTAACCAGTTCTCTTACATTTGGCCAGCCTTTAGACAAAGTGGAAAGCCCAGTGGCCTTCAGATGACACAAATCGTTCGGTCTTTGGAGCACATTTTGCCTTTCTGCATTTCTTTACTTGTGAGAAAACGGTAGATGTGACTAAAAAGGGAAAGAGGAAAAAATAGATGAATGTCAAGCAAAGTACAAAATAAAAGAAGCTTTCTCATCTTTACCTGTGGGGAAGACGGACGAGCAGCTTGATGGTCTGTCAAAGTTTATTGCCTCCAGCAACTGAGATTTGGTTGGAGAAAGAAAATGTGCTGGGACCAGTTTTCCTGGGGGGGGGGGGCAAATTTAAATGGGGAGAGGCAGGGATGGTAAAATGACTCTGTTCTGAAAGGAAATTGCTCAGATGTTACCCATAAAGATTTATTTATTTATTTATTGGTTCGATTTATATGCCGCCCTTTTCCGGAGATTCAGGGTGTCTTACAATGTGTTAAGCAATAGCCTTCATACTTTTGTATATACCTGCTTAGTAGGGCTTTCGGCCCCCCCCAAAGCGGTGTTCTTTTTTATACAAAGTCAGCTATTGCCCCCACAAACCGGGTCCTCATTTTACCTATCTTCGAAAGGATGGAAGGCTGAGTCAACTTTGAGCCTGGTGAGATTCGAACTGCCAAACTGCTGGCAGGCAGTGATCAGTAGAAGTAGCCTGCTGTACTGCATTGTAACCACTGCGCCACACTTACAAGTCTAAGTGCTATTGCTATTTACTTTGACTTTTTGTCATTAATAATAAGGAGGGAGGACGACAAAGGGCAAAAAGGAGAGAAGGAGAGAAGGAGAAAAGGAGAAAAGGGGAAGGAGAAGGAGAAGGAGAAGGAGAAGAGAAGGAGAAGGAAAATGGGAAGTTATTCTTTTCATCAGACTAGACATATTAGTAATCCCTTGGACTGCAAGGCGATTAAACCGGTCAGTCCTAGAGGAGATCAACCCTGACTGCTCTTTAGAAGGCCAGATCCTGAAGATGAAATTCAAACACTTTGGCCACCTAATGAGAAGGAAGGACTCACTGGAGAAGAGCCTCATGCTGGGAAAGATTGAAGGCAAAAGAAGAAGGGGACGACAGAGAATGAGGTGGCTGGATGGAGTCACTGAAGCACTCGGTGTGAGTTTAAATTAACTCCAGAGGATGGTAGAGGACAGGAAGGCCTGGAGGAACATTGTCCATGGAGTCACGATGGGTCAGACATGACTTCGCAACTAACAACAAGACATATTAGACTAGACATAGGGTGGTCATGGTTAGAGAAGGGCCCTCCCTAGTTTTTCAGAGTATAAGGAGAGGAAAGACATTTCTATTCTTGCGAAAGTATATTAATATAACCTTACAGTAATGACAGATCTAATACCCTGAATGTGCATCTCATCTGGACTACCTCTCAGGCTAACATAGTCAAGATTTTTCATGCCTCCTCAGGTAAAATAATATATGAATAGAAAGGAAAAAATTCATGCATCCAGTTTTGGTGTAAAAAAGATGTTGAGACTCTAGAACGAGTGCAGAGAAGAGCAACAAAGAAGATTAGGGGACTGGAGGATAAAACATGAAGAACGGTTGCAGGAACTGGGCATATCTAGTTTAATGAAAAGGACTAGGGGAGACATGATAGCAGTGTTCCAATATCTCAGGGGGCCGCCCAACAAATTTATCCTAAAAATAGAAGAGTATGATGTTTATCGACATGCGTTGGTAATTCTTCATCACACATTATTGTGTGATGGCGCTTCACAATTTGCATGGATAATTGCAACAGAAACAGCAGGACAGGTTTCCGGTTGTTCATTGTTGCAAACATCCTAACATCTGCAGCAAATATGTTGGCATAGGTGCAACACACACACATGTGCACATATATCTTGTGGCCTACCGGCGGCCAGTGGAGCTGACAACAGAGTCGGACAGTGAGGAGGTTGGGGAGGAACTTGGGCCAGTCCTGGGGGCTGGGGAAAGCTCAGATGAGGGCTCTGCATCGGAGGCAGAGAGGAAGCCAAGGTCATCTGATAGTTATGTACAGCCTCTGGAGTCTGACAGCAGCGAGGCAGAAGAACAGTGGGAGCCTTTTCCCAGTGTGCGGATGCGCAAAGCTGCCAAGAACAATTAAGGAAAACAGGGTTGACTTAGAAGTAAGGCTTGGAGAAGATTGGCGCCTCTCATAAGACATAAAAGAAGACTTTTAATGGGAATGGGAAGTGAGCTTTTGTAGGAAGCAATTCGTTCATTTGGTCAATTCAAGATTTGAAAATTCTGTTTGTGACTCTGTGCCAAGTTTGGCCTTGTCCTGCATCTGGAAATTAGCTCTCTGGCAGCATTCCATGTGAGATAGGTGGGTGTTAATAACTGTTGTGGCCCCGCCCACTGAGCCTATCTCATCGGAGGAAAAAGGCTCCGAACATGAGGGAGAGGAGTCAGCCAGGCCTCCCTCTCCAGGCCCCTCCCCTCTGGCACTGTCTCAGGTGCCGGCTGAGGGAGAGGAGATTAGCCAGGAGCCAGGTGTCTCTGATGAGGGCGAAGAAGGAGAGACGTCGTTCCTGGATGCATGCCAACGAAGGCGTGATAAATGGTTGCAGCAGTTAAGGAGGCGTGCTAGGGATTAGAACTGAGTCACTGGACCACACCCCAGAGACTATAAAAGAGAGGGTGGTGGCTGGTAAAACTCCGTGACGAAAAAAAACTAACTCTGGCTAGTCACTTGAACAACGTCTGAAGCTGCCGAAGGGATATTGTTTTGCTGGACTATTTGCAATGCGTATGTAATTTTATGTTATCTGTTGCAGTAAAAGCTCTTGGAAGATTGTTGCCAAGTTTGAGATAACGACCTGTGTGCGTGCCAAGTATTTTCTTAACCCTCAGCTGGCTGTGTTTGTGTGTGTGTGTAGATGGGGACAGATCAATAACCTTCCTCTGAAAGTAATTTACAGCCGTATAAATTATAGAGGTTTGCTGGGACTAAGTTTGTGCTGTTTTAATTTCTAAGGAAGCCTAGGTGAGAACAGGTGAGGAGAAATGTGCTCCCATGAACATTTCTATTGCAAAGAAAGGTACTGCCCCATTTGTGTAATAAGCACAAATGCCCAACTACATAATGCTTGATTGCTCCCATACAATTTGTTATTTCCAATAATTAACTCTAGTTCTACTGATGGGAATAGAGTGTTCTTTTTGAGGCGGTGTGTTTGGAGGGAAGTTCGGAATTGGATAGCAGGTTGATAAACATGATTATAAACTCAGATGTGGAAGAAGAGAAAAAAGGAACCATAACGCCAATGACTCATTTGCAGTACCAATGACGGAGAATGTTTGTAGCGCAGGAACGGCAGCATTCCAAGGGAGATAAGGTGGGTGTTTCTAAACATTCCTCTGAAAGACTGTTTATCAAGACTTGCGGACTGTAAATGACAGCAATTTACAGTCGTATAAATAAAATAGGTTTTGCGGGACTAAGTTTGTGTTTTATATTTTCTAAGGAAGCCTAGATCAGAACAGTATCTGTATGGCTGTATGCCGCTAATGATAAACATTGTCTATAAGGGGGCTTTGAACTTTACACAATTGCAGTTTGTCTTCGATAGAAGCTATCCTGACACTCGCTTCATTGTAAAGAATTTGGCTTCGTTCGTTCCATGTCCCCAGCTGCGCCGAGTCTTGTGTGAGACCATTGTTTTTATTTTGAACAGACAGACGAAAGATGTAAAAAATACTTTATTTTGCCGATGTACCATGAAAGCAGAATTCTGGTTTCATCTAATTGCATTGAGCGGCCCTTTCTCTCGGACCAATCCAAACGATTCAATTGATTCACTGCTCATTTTTGCTCGGAAAAACCCATATCGGACCATGTTGCATTCCTTTCTATATTTTTTTTCCCCTTAATAAGGACAATTGTGAGATCAGCTGAAAATGAATGGTTATCAATGGCTGGAGGCTAAAGGTAAAAGTTGCCCTCGCACGTATGTGCTAGTTGTTCCCGACTCTAGGGGGCGGTGCTCATCTCCGTTTCAAAGCCGAAGAGCTAGCGCTGTCCGAAGACGTCTCCGTGGTCATGTGGCCAGCATGACTCAATGCCAAAGATGCACAGAACGCTGTTACATTCCCACCAAAGGTGGTCCCTATTTTTCTACTTGCATTTTTTACGTGCTTTTGAACTGCTAATTTGGCAGAAGCTGAGACAAGTCACGGGAGCTCACTCCATTACGCGGCATTAGGGATTCGAACCGCTGAACTGCTGACCTTTCGATCAACAAGCTCAATGTCTTAGCCACTGAGCCACTGCATCCCTTTTTGCTGGAGGGTAGATCTTCCTAAATTGTATCAAAGACATGCTATTACACTTAGAGAATAAACCTTAAAGATTTATATTATTAAAAGAAGGATTACAATTAATTTTAAATCCAGAACTGGCACAGTTTTTTTTTTTTTTACCTTCTTCTTCTTGAAATATCTGTGGCTAAAGTTAAAGGTGTTTTCATCTGGATTTCAAGTCCAGCTGTGTTTCCTAGGAATTCAATTTATTGATTTCAGCAAGCGTAGCGTCTTGCTGAGGTTGCCAACAACTGCAGGTAACCAACATTTTATTATGGCCTCATGAATCATTTTCAAAAAGAAGAGTTGTCCGTTTTGTTATTTAAGTCTCATTGGTAGGGAAATGTCAGATACAATGATGGAGAATAACTTAAGATAAAACAGTCTTCTGATAAAATATTTTCCATGGTGGAATTTACTAGATGATGGATGAAATTGGGATCCAGGCCTTTAATCCTTGTTTATTTCTTTAATCTTTGAAAAGGAGAATTCTTTGTTGAATTCTACTTCTAACAGTGAATATAGTGGCTATGGATACAACAGATATATCAATGGATGATGGAAGAGAGAATTAATATATGTATGTCCACCTAGGAATTTATAATAAGAACTCTCTCTCTCTCTCTCTCTCTCTCTCTCTCTCTCTCTCTCTCTCTTTATATATATATATATATATATAATATATATATAAACCCTATCAGGGTTGAAGTGATGAGCAGGGAGTTGGACAAGAAGACCTCCAATGTCCCTTCCAACTCTGTTTCTATTCTATTCTATTCTATTCTATTCTATTCTATTCTATTCTATTCTATTCTATTCTATTCTATTCTATTCTATTCTATTCTACTCTACTCTACTCTACTCTACTCTACTCTACTCTACTCTACTCCACTCCACTCCACTCCACTCCACTCCATTCCATTCCATTCCATTCCATTCCATTCCATTCCATTCCATTCTATCATAATAATACTAATGATGATAACAATAAGCCGCATAGAATCCAAGTAAATCAATAATAAAATAATAATATAATGAAATAATGTGAAAAATATCATCCACTAATCTATTAAAGGTTAAGGTAAAGGTTTCCCCTCACACACATGTGCTAGTCATTCCCAACTCTAGGGGGGCAATGCTCATCTCCGTTTCAAAGCCGAAGAGCCAGCGCTGTCCGAAGACGTCTCCGTAGTCATGTGGCCGGCATGACTCAATGCCAAAGGTGCACGGAATGCTGTTACCTTCCCACCAAAGGGGGGTCCCTATTTTTCTACTTGCATTTTTTTACGTGCTTTAGAACTGTTAGGTTGGCAGAAACCGGGACAAGTAACGGGAGCTCATCCCGTTACGCGGAGCTAGGGATTCGAACTGCTGAACTGCCGACCTTTCGATCGACAAGCTCAGCGTCTTAGCCACTGAGCATCCCTTATACTAATGTATTAAGGAAGCAAAATAAAATATCTTATAATCACCAAAATGTATTTGGTTACAATAAAGGATTACAGGCCAGACGTAATATATTTAATAAACAGCTCTGATCCTTTCCTAGAAGATTTGAAAATATAGCAACTGTACATCAATATCAGACTCTCTCTTAGAATAAACTTTTGATCACATGATGAAATATGTCTTGGTTGGTTTAACAATTGTGCAGAAACAGTCAAACGCCCTTGTCATTTAAGTTTCTGAAGGCTGCATTCATTTTATAGTAGATTTGAAAGACAGCCAGTTCTGTGTTGTGGGTTAAGGCAACTGGTTAGAAACCATGAGATCATGAGTTCTAATCCCACCTTAGACACAAACCCAGCGGGATGACCTTGGGCCGGTCATTCTCTCTCAGCCCTAGGAAACAGACAATGCCAAAACACGTCTGAAATTTTGCCAAGAAAACTTCAGGGACTTGTCCAAGCAATTGTCAACATACAGTCAAAGGAAAGTCCATACCAGGAGTGGAATTCACATCATTTACCTACCGGTTCGCCCAGTTCACCGGAAATGTGAGTGAGCACGGCTTCCACGAATGTGCTTTGCTCACACGCGTAGCTTCCACGCATGCACACAGAACAGGGGTGGGTTCTAAATTTTTTTACTACCAGTTCTGTGGGCGTGGCTTATTTTGTGGGTGTGGCTTGGATGTCATGTGACTAGGTGGGCGTGGCTAGCTGGTCAGAGTCATTTCTGGAAGGTCCTCGCACTTACGACCAGTCCTCGCACTTACAACCCGACTCATTTGTTTGCTTTTAACATTGATCAGCTGTAGGACGGCCCTTTGAAGCCCCGTGGCAAGAGTTTTTAAACAGTTTTTTTTCCCTCTAGCCATCAGCTGGGACTCAGGAGGCAGCAATAGATTGGGGGTGGGACCAAATAAAAGGTAAGAATAACGTGGGTGGGGGGGTGGGAGGGCGGAGGGGGGAGAACCGGTTCAGTGACGTCATATCGTCACCCGCTACCAGCTCGGCTGAACCGGACTGAACCGGGAGGAACCCACCACTGACACAGATAGAAAACATGGCTAAATAGGATGGTATAGCGCCAGATGGATGAGCAGGCCCACTCGCAGATTGCTACCACCGGTTCGCGTGAACCAGTTCGAACCGGCTGAATACCACCTCTGGTTCACACCAGTGGTGGGTTGCCCCCAGTTCGGACCAGTTTGCAAGAACCGGTATTAAAATAGCTGGAGGCCCCGCCCACTGCCCCAGATGTCATCATCAGTGATCTGTGCATATGTGCACGCGATCCTGTTGCGAACCGGAGTAAAGGTAAGTAGCACACACCCTGGTCCACACACACCTGTATATTTTTCTACAAAAGTAGAAATAAGTATTGTTTTTTTCCCTTAGAGCATAATTCATTTTTCAGTGCCACTATACCCAGCTGAAGAATATCATCATGCCCTGTACTAAGCACATTGGGCTACCTAAAGCAAGACAATGCCCTTTTGAAATTTTAAATACTTTAAGGGACTTTCATCAGCAAGGAATGTTCATGGGGGAGGATGCAATCCCTTCTTGAAGGTGAATGAACGAATTACCGTATTTTTCAGAGTATAAAATGCACCTTTTTCCCTCCCTAAAATGGGGTGAAAATTTGGGTGCGGCTTATACATCAAATATAGCCCCGCCCACCCACTGGCCCCCACCCTTTGGTCTCTGCCTCCCAGCAATTTACCTCCTTGCAGCAAGCAGCAAGAAAAAAAACAGCCCATTTCAGCTTCAGTACAGCCTAATTAGCACAAGTTTATTGTCCATTGCATCGGCCTCCTGACTCTCAGTTGTTTCAGGCTGCAGGGATTGCCATTGCCTATTACTGGGTGGGCCTCTGCTGCTTGCTTCAAAGAGGTAAATTGCTGGGAGCAGATTCTTTTTTTTTTTTTCTTGTGCTAATCAAGCTACGCTGAAAACGAAAATGAAAGTAAAGCAGGCTGTTTGCTGTTTGCTGCAACGAGGCAAAATTGCTGGGAGGCAGAGGCAGATTTCTTTTTCTTGTTTTCCTCACCAAAAAAGGTAGGTGCCTCTTATAGTCCGGTGCATCTTATACTCTGAAAAATACGGTAGGTGGTGTCATATTTGTCCCCTTCTGTTGAGAGACTGTTCAATACGCTCTCAATATACATAAAAGAAAAGATACATTCGTCAAGAATCGTAAGGTACAACACTTAATGATAGTCATAGGGAACAAATAAGCAATCAAATCATATTAGGAAACAGTCAATATAAGGATACCGGCAACAAGATTACAGTCATACAGTCGTAAGTGGGACGACCCAACAAGACAGACATGGACTTCAGAGGATAATTAGAACTGCAGAAAAAAAACATGGCTACCAACCTGCCTTCCATTGAGGACCTGTATACTGCACGAGTCAAAAAGAGGGCTGGGAAAATATTTACAGACCCCTCACATCCTGGACATAAATTGTTTGAACTCCTACCCTCAAAATGACATTATAGGGCACTGCACACCAGAACAAGACACAAGAATATTTTTTTTCCCAAATGCCATCACTCTGCTTAACAACTAATCCCCACAACACTGTCAAATAATTTACTAAGACTGTATTATTATTATTATTATTATTATTATTATTATTATTATTATTATTCTCTTCCTTACTAGTATCTATCTCTTCCCACTTATTACTATAACCATGTTGCTTATATCTTTCAATTTATATTGTTTTTATTTGTTTCCTAGTACGATTTGATAGCTTATTACTAAATGTTGTATCTTTTTATCCTCGATGAATGTATTTTATTCTCCTTATGTACACTGAGAGCATATGCACCAAAGACAAATTCCTTGTGTCTCCAATCACACTTGGCCAATAAAGAATTTTATTTTAATGTATGTCCATTTGCTAGTTTTGATGGAATGGATTACAGAAGCATTTTGGCTCTTCGAAATTCTGTGAACCAGGAGCTCATTGTTTGCCATAAGTTCAGTGAAACGGTCTTCAGCAAAGGCACTTTGATCCCTGATTGATCTGCAATATAATGATAATTGTCACAACCTATTTTACGAGATTGCAGTAAGAATTAGAGCGATGGCAATATTTTGCAGGTTCAGAGGCCTTTATCCTGTAAGCATCATTACTGGAGGCGTATAATGAAAGGACTAGCTTTGGATATAATTTTATATAATTTCCTTAAGTACCTTCTTAAAAATTTCAGACGATTTGGTAACTTTAAGAGGCACATGAGGAAAAATTGCATGAAGAAGATGTATAAAAGATTTTAATTAGCCATGTTCATAGTTTGCTGACACTAAAACTGTCTGGTGTTAACATTTCCAAGAATTTAATTAACAAGTACAACAAGATTTGCTTAATGCTATAATGTGGAAGTACATGAGTCTGGTAGCTATTTTAATATTGAAATATTAGAACGTCTATATATAGATTAAAAAGCACAGATTTCTTCCAGTCCTATGATATTATTGCAGCTTCATTAACATTCAAAAAGTTGATTTGATAGTAAGGTATAAATTGCCTTATCTTTCTGCTGTCATTTCCCCCCTCTTTTTCTTACGCTTCTGAAATTACAAACATAGGAACAATCGAAGAACTTCTGATGGGGATTTTTTAATGAATTTCACTAAATTACCTGTGGTCTTATTTGGGGAAATAAGGGGTGGGGAATGACAAAAAGTTGTGATGTCTAGGAAGATTCTCAATCATCCAAGTCATGGTTATCCCAAAGACAACTGGATTTTTTAATTTTTCTTTGAAAACATTTCATTTCTCATCCAAGGAGCTTCTTCAGTTCAACCACCAGAGCAGAAGATAAGCCAACCAAAAGGAGCACTAAAAAAAAACTTCCCAACCCCAAAACGTCCCACTCACACTACTTTTAATGAACAAGGAAATAACTAACAACAAAGTCATCCAGAATTTTAACAAACCCCATAATGGAGGTAACAACTCAGGACCTGCATAACTATCTCAGGCTATATCCCTGCAAAGCTATAAGCATGTAATAACTACATAGCAGAGAGATATGTGAGATTTTGTCTCCCTTTGCTGTCATCCAGCTGCTCTCTGAATCTTTTGTAGCTCAGATATGGAAGCCATGTGGAATTTTTCTCTCTGGGCATGAGGAGAATATATATATCTGTTGAAAAAAACTCTGTATTGGCAACAGGAATGGCATCCGGCCAGGAAACACTCAGCCCCCATTCAGTTGCTCAGACTCCACCCCGCAAGGGATTATGTGGTTGTTAAAAGAAGATGATAATGATATGGAAGCCATAAAGTATACATTCTAGCCATTGTCTATTCATTGGAGGAGGAAGGTTGCTTCCACATTTCCAACCAATACGGTCTTGAGCTTTCTTTTGCCAATTGGGCCCACAATGTTTGCTGATGTCATCACTCTTGTTTTAGGTCTCTTTTGTGGACGCTTTTTATCAAGTGGAATCCATTCTATGACTGACATAGTTAACCAGTTGTCTGTTCTTGCTATATGACCGGCCCATTTCCATTTCCAATTCTTTTACAAACAGCCTCTGAATCCCTCAGAATCCAAATCAACTGGCCAGCTAACCAGAAACAGCACCGACCCCTCATCCAACCTATGCAAGCCACCCCCACCACCACCAACCAGGACTTCACCTCCCAATGACCCTCCCCATCACAAAGCTCCCACTGATGACTCCCACCTGACCCATCACAAGACCCATTACAAGATTCTCACTTGACACACCCCACACCGAGGGATGAGATTCTACCAGTTCGGACTGGTTCAGACAAACCTATAGCTCTGACAATCAGCTGGGAGTGAACCGGTTCACCCTGATGATCAGGTGGGCCCGCCCGCCCACCCCTGCGCTTTCTTGACCTATATCTTCTCAGCTGGTTCGCGCGGCAGAGCAGATTGCCGCACCTTAGCTGTGTTGGTCCCCCAGCAGTAACGCGGAAGGTAAGTTTTCATAAAACTGTGCCACGCATGAAGCGCGCAATCACCAAACCGGTTGTTAAATCAGCAGGATCCTACCACTGCCCAGACCTCTCACCACAAGCCCCTCCCTTGACACACCCACAGCTGACCAATCACAAGACTTACTGACCACATGAAGCCCTTATAAACAGAAGAACATTGCCACTGGCACATCTGCTAAATTCTGCTGAAGATGTTACCTAGCCTCATAACAACACATCTGGAAACCAACCCAGAGATTGGAGAATGAACCTTCACCATTATATACTTTTGTTTGTATCTTGACCTCCATGGGCAGGTCTTTCTATCTTGTCTTGTGATGCTGAGCATGGACCAGTATACTCTGGAGATATGATAAACATCAGACTCCTCCTCCTCCTCCTCCTCCTCCTCCTCCTCCTCCTCCTCCTCCTCCTCCTCCTCCTCCTCCCCCTCTTCTTCTCCTTCTCCTTCTTCTTCTTCTCCTCTTCTCCTTCTGTTTTTTCTTCTTCTCCTTTTCCTCCTCCTCCTCCTCCTCCTCCTCCTCCTCCTCCTCCTCCTCCCTCCTCCTCCTCCTCCTCCTCCCTACAATTTATGCTGATCAGAGCTCTCAAATAGACCTCACACTTCTTTCATCTGGCTAGGCATGAAAATTGCAGCCATGAATTTCCAAAGACGTAAGTGCTCTGTTATGTAGATCCATTATAGACAAATGATTTAAGCCATTATGAAAGAATTCATAGACACTGCATCAGTTGCACGCCCAATTTCAGAATTAAAATCAAGTTTCAAACTCTTGTTATCTTTTTTTCTGCTTTACACACAGTATGATAAGGTATAAAACCATTATCTTTTGGATTGGTGAGGTAGTTTCCACTTGTCTCTTGTTTTGACAAATAATTTGTCTCGTTTTGATAACATCAAGCTATTTGCTTGTGATCAGGTGAGAATCGGCTCTCATACCACCTCATCCTTTTCCTCCTCTTCCTCCTCCTCCTCTCCTCCTCCTCCTCCTCCTCTTTTCCTTCTTCTTCTTCTTCTTCTTCCTCCTCCTCCTCCTCCTCCTCCTCCTCCTCCTCCTCCTCCTCCTCCTCCTACTCCTCTTCTTCTTCTTCTTCTTCTTCTTCTTCTTCTTCTTCTTCTTCTTCTTCTTCTTCTTCTTCTTCTTCTTCTTCTTCTTCTTCTTCTTCCTCCTCCTCCTCCTCCTCCTCTTCCTTCTTCCTCCTCCTCCTCTTCTTCCTCTTCCTCCTCCTCCTCCTCTTCTTCCTCTTCCTCTTCCTCCTCCTCCTCCTCCTCTTCTTTTTCTTCCTCTTTTTTCAGTTCAGGTGTCGAGAGAAATACAAAGAGGTCTAAAAAAAAAACTTTGAGGGATAAAAGTCCCCAAAGCAGACAGAGAAATGGAAATCTATTTGAATGTATACATGAAATTCTTAAGGAATCAAGCTCAACTTGGAGAATATTTCACCTTTCCCTGGACCTTTCCTTGGAGATACTGGTAACTCTTTAGAGTTAACCAGGGGGTGAACTGCTTGGTGTTCACAGCGGTTCAGGAGAACCTCTAGCTAAGATTCTGTGCAGTTTGGAGAAGCCCCAAATCCCACTCCTGGCTGACTTCACCCACTCTTCCCCTCCCAGGAGTCCCCATGCAGCCCATTTTGGATGCAGGTAAGTGCAGGGCGCACGCAGAGGCTTTGGGAGGTGAAAAATGGGCCTACTGGAAGTTTGGGAAGGCCAGAAACGGGCCCATTTTCCGGCCTCTAGGGGGCCTCCGGAGCCTGACGAGGCTGTTTTTGCCCTCCCAGATGCTCAAAGAAAATCTCCGGAGCCTGGGGAGGGCAAAAAACACCCTCCGCTATTGGTACAGGAGGCTGACTAGGCCACGCCCCCTCATGGCCACGCCCACCCAGCAACCGGGCAGAGAACCCCTTGCTAAAGTTTTTGAAGGCCATCCCTGGAGTTAACCAAACTTGTCTCTTACCTTCTAAGAGTCAGGCAGCAAACAGACAGTTGTTTCAAGTTTTACAGCCTGCTTATCTTTACCAAGTAAGTTTAGTCCACTCATTTCCCCACAGGCTCCATCTTTGGCAAACGATGAAGTCTTGTGCTCAAAGACGATGACAGCTATTGTCCTATTTTCCTTTTGTTTGTATACCTTTTTTTTCCTTTTTTTTTCAGGAGGCATTTTTTCTCTTGCTCTACTTTTCACCAACTCCCCGTTTCTAACACCTAGTCTATTCGGAACGTTGGAAACAAGAACACATCTTCCGTGGCAGATGTTTGCTGACAGGCAGCAGATAAATTCTGCATTTGGCATATGTCTAATTAACACAATCTCCTCCTTCTGAAGTTAAAACATGTTTTCCTTTTTTTATTTTTTATTTTTTCCTTAGTGCATATTTTTATTTTGCCTTGTCTCTGTTTCATCATGCAGAGGAAAAGTCCCTGCAATTTTTTTTACAAGTAGCACAAGGAAGACAGCCCAACTTGCAGGAAACAAACAAACAAACAAACAAACAAATTAATTATATTTATTACGTGCTTAAGAGCCAGCCAAAAATGTATATGAAGACACTCATATTTGTAATTCTTACGTATCCAATTGAAAGAAACAGCTTGTTGCTAGAATTAATTGACTGATAAAAGACTAATGCTTGTAACACAAACGGTTTGACCCTGATTGGTTATAATTTATAGCAAAATAAATATAAAATTGACTGCTGCCAATTTAGCGTTGACTGTAATACTGGAACATTGGCCCAAGATAAATTGTTTAACTTCTAAAGAAAAAAAAAATGCTTTTTTTTCACCAGTTAGAAAATCAATTCTGGACAAAATGGAATACAGGTTAAGAGTTTTAATGAATAGCCTTGAACCTGCTATCTGATCAATTTCAAATGATACGTTTTCAAGGAGAGTTCTTAATGCATTTGAATGTTTTCATATATTAAATAGCCTCTTGTATTGATTCCCCCCCCCCCAGATTTACTAATATTATACTATAATAAGATCAGGATATTCAACTTAACCTGTTATGTATAAAAAAAACATCCTGGTCCTTCATCCATGGAGATTCTCAGTCATCCAAGTCATGGTTGTCCCAAAGGTGCTTTTTCAAGAGACAACTGGATTTTCTGGTTTTTTCTTTGAAGATGTTTCGCTTCTCATCCAAGAAGCTTCTTCAGCTGTGACCAGATGGTTGGGAAGTTGGCAATTGTGGTCATGAAGTTTCACAAAATCAACATCCATCTATCTGTCTGTCTGTCTGTCTGTGTCATCATTTATCAACTATCTACTGTATCTGTCTGTTTGTCCATCCATCCGTCCATCTGTCCATCCGTCCATCCATCCATCCGTCCATCTGTCCATCCGTCCATCCTTCCATCCGTCCATCCATCCATCCGTCCATCCGTCCATCCATCCATCCGTCCATCCGTCCATCCGTCCATCCGTCTGTCCATCCGTCCATCCGTCCATCCATCCATCCATCCATCCATCCATCCATCCATCCATCATTATCATTTATCATCTCTCTCTTTCTCTCTGCCTTTCTCTGTCTCTCTGTGTCTCTCTTTCATACACCATCATCTATCTATCTATCTATGCCATTTTAAAACTGACCATCTACCTCACAGAGGGACTTAGGTGGTGTACAATACGTCTTAGGGACCCATTGGACTAGAGGAGGACCTACCTCCAGTCACTCATGCTTTGACTACTTCATATGTGGGCTATTTCAATGTGTCCTACAAGAGGCTGCCTTTAAAGACTACTTGGAAGATGGGCTTTTTCCAGAATATGGTGGGAATGTACCACTGGGCATGCTCCTATGACATCTATTTTTATTTATTTATTTAGTTTGTCAAACATGTACGAGATAACAGGTGTTGTGTCCTAGGCTTACTGAGTCACTACAAGACACAATTAGTCCCAAACAAACCTATTTTATTGTAACAGCTGAGAATTATGTTCATTCCCAGCTGAGTCCCAATTAGTTGCAAAACAAGTCCTTTGGAAGAAGTCCTTCAGGATAATCAACAACCTTTATCTTCTTTGACACCCTGGCAAAGGCCTTACTTGGCAAAGCCCCACAAAGTTCAGAAACAAACAAGAGATGCTGACTGGAAACAGAGTTAGCAATGTTGCTTTCCTGCAAAAGGCCCCAGGGCCTTTGTTTCTCTTTTAAGCCTTATGGGAGGGACCAATCATCACCTAGCCTTACTCCCGAGTTGTCCCTTTTGCTTCAGCTGCTCTTGCCTTCTGGCAGCTCTGCACATGCGTGCACTAGGAACAGGAGTAGTTCCTCTGCCTCTCTACTGTCCGACTCTGGGGGCTCCGGAGTCCGCACATCACTCCCAGATGGCCCTGGCCCCATCTCTGCCTCCGATGCAGAGCCCTCGTCGGGGCCTTCCCAAGACTCCAGGACTGGCCCATATTCCACCCCAGCCTCCTCACTGTCTGACTCCACTGCCAGCTCCGCAGGCTGCTGGCGAACCACAACAACAGGTATAAATATAAACATGGATATGAACACAGGAAATAGGTAAGAATAAATGGGGACAGTAGGACAGGGATGGTAGACATGCTGGTTCGCGTATGCACGCCCCTTACAGACCTCTTAGGAATGGTGTGAGGTCAACAGTAGACAGTTTAAGGTTAAAGTTTTGGGGTTTGGAGAAGAAACCACAGAGTCAGGTAGTGCATTCCAGGCATTGACCACTCTGTTGCTGAAGTCGTATTTTCTGCAATCGAGTTTGGAGCGGTTTACCTTGAGTTTGTATCTATTGTTTGCCCGTGTATTACTATGGTTTATGTTCCCAGTAAGTTTTCAAGTGTAATTGGGCTCTATAGAATATTATATATAAAGTCCTACAGGGCATAGAGCTTCACCATTGGATGGATCCCCAGTCTTTCATGAATTTTGCCTGGCCTGTATGTTTTATTTATTTAATCATTTTTACAACTAACTCTAGGCTACAAAGATATCCAATACACCTTCCTCCTCCTATTTTTTTTTTCCACCAC
Organism: Pituophis catenifer annectens; assembly: GCF_029215685.1. NCBI lineage: Eukaryota > Metazoa > Chordata > Lepidosauria > Squamata > Colubridae > Pituophis > Pituophis catenifer. Next base: position 6,628,937 of record NW_027256888.1, read on the forward strand.
CACAACCCTGTGAGGGGCCCAAGGTCACCCAACTGTATTTTTTGTGGTGGAGAACCTGGAGAGAGGAATTCTATGGTTTGTGACCTGTTTTACTTATAATTTCATTTATTGGACCCAGAGCATGTCAACTAGGAATGGACAGCCGCTTTGGTCTAGTCATGCAGGGGTCTGCAAGCTTAAACACTCAAAGAGCCATTTGGACCCGTTTCCCACAGAAAAGAAAACACCGGGAGCCACAAAACCTGAGTGGGCGTGGCCAACTCGATATCACTCACTTCCACCAGTCACATGACCCCCCCAGCCACGCCTACCCAGCTGGTCATTAGGGCAGAGAACTGGTTGTTAAAAAACACCAGGAACCACAAAACCCTTTTGACATCTCTCTCTTTCTCTCCCTCCCTCCTTCCCTCCCTCCCCTCTCTCTCCCTCTCTCTCCCTCTCTCTCTCTCTGTATCTCTCTGTCTCTGCCCTGGCTGCTTCTCCATCCCCTGCCATTGCCAGACAAGGAGTGATTCCAATGGTGGAATCACCCGACAGGGAGCCACAGCAGAGGGCCCAAAGAGCCGCATGCAGCTCCAGAGCCGTAGGTTGCTGACACCTGATCTAGTGGTTAAGGCACTAGGTGAGAAACCAGGAGACTGTGAGTTCTAGTCCCTTTCTTAGCCACAAAGCTGAAAAACTGCACTCCACCTAAGCCATTTTATTTCCCAATTTCCTTGCAAATGCAGTAACAAATCAGTTTCGTATTGAGTGTTTACATTTTTCAAGGGCTGAACAGGACTAAGCAAGCCCGTTATATTTCTTTCCCCTTAATATTTCAATGTGCTCACCCACTAGTACTTGGGTGAAAGGAACTAATCAGGATTGCATTAAAAGATAAGGGCAACATCCCTTCAGGAAAATCTCCTGTAGAATCTATTGAGATGAAAAGGGAAGAACAGAAAGAGACAAAGGTCCCCTTAGCTTAAATGAGAGCTTTATTTAAAGTCCTCTTTGGCTGAACCATATCCCAAGATCTCCAGTTGAAATGGCACCTATTATAAATAAGTGAATATACATCCTTGGACTTTGCAAGAAATTATTTCCCCGCTTGTATATTACAAAACACATCTAACATCCTAAAATCAAAGAGGAACAAAATACAGTAGTGGCCAAAATTGTGGAAACCTTTTGGGGAAAGTGTATTTTTGAGGTTTGATGGCTAATAACATCACTTTTTTTTTTTTTTTTTTTTTTGGAGTTTCAAGATAATCCTATTCTACCGCTGGAATGGCCTGGGAATAGCCCAGACCTTCATCCAATTGAAAATCTATTGAGCCGACTAAAGAAACTTGTTAGTCAGAAGCAATCCGGCAATAAAACCCAGTTAATAGAAGCCATCCTTCAATCTTGGTTTCACATGATAACAGCTGAAGAACTCAAAGACTTGGTTCACTCCATGGGAAGACGTTATAAGGTCATCATTCATGCTAAAGGTTACCCAACTAAGTATTAACTGACATGGGGATCATTTTTGTATATCTCGTTTTTTCTACACGTTTCACTTTTCTTCTTTATACTATAACTGCTATTCTAATAGCAAATCCTTCGTAAAAGTTATTGCATTACATTCTTGATTAAATTATGTTTCTATTGATATATCATTTTATGGTACTACTCCCCAAAAAAGTGGTGTTATTAGCTAGTTTTAGAAAGTACACTTTTCCCAAAAGGTCTCCACAATTTTGGCCACTACTGTAAATGACAGAATTTGAAAATGAATAGTTTACAGGCACGTAGTTCTTGGCTTACAACCACAATTAACCACAATTTTGTTGCTGTGGTTACTGACCAAGACAGTTGTTAGGTGGTTTAGGACTTGGCTTGCCATAATTGTTTAAATGAATCACTGCAGTTATTAAATGAGTCATACGGGTTGTAATGTGAATCTGGCTTCCCCACTGAGTTTGCTTATCCAAAGGTTGGAAAAAACCTCAGGATGGTGCAGCCGTCATAAAAATGAAACCACTTGCCAAGCATTTGAGTTTTCATCATGTGACCATTTGGGTGCTGCAACAGTCATAAGTGTGAAAAATTGCTTATAAGTCACTTTTCTTCCCCAGTGCTGTTGTAATAACGAAAGTCAGAAATAAGCCAGTTAAAAGAAATTAAGCTCAGCGTATTTGGGGTATGAAATAAGCAGGGGTGAAATGCTGCCGGTGAGAACTGGTAGCAAAAATCCCTGCCCCCCCATGCCCAGCTGAGCCGCACAATCATCAGAGGCTTTTTTTAATTTTATTTTAAAAGCATTTTTTCTACAACCTCTTCAGTGGGAAAAAATGCTTTTAAAGTAAAAAAAAAAGCCTCTGATGACCGCGCAGCTCAGCTGGGATCGTCAAATGCTTTTAAAAGCCTCTGATGATCCCAGCTGACTTGCCTGATTGGGCAGAGGCTTTTTTTTCTTTTAAAAGCCTCTGACGATCCAAGCTGAGTTGCCTGACTGGCAGAGGCTTTTTTTCTTTTAAATGCCTCTGACGATCCAAGCTGAGTTGCCTGATCGCAGAGGCTTTTAGAAAAAAAAGCCTCTGCCGATCAGGCAACTTACCTGGGATCATCAGAGCCTTTTGAAAGCATTTTTAAAAAACCCCTTTGTCGAAGAGGTTGTAGAAAAAATGGTTTTAAAAGTAAAAAAAAAAAACATTGGCCACGCCCACCCAGTCACATTACCCCCCACCAAGCCACGCCCACAGAACGGTAGTAACAAATTTTAGATTTCACTACTGGAAATAAGGCAGGGAGGGGGAAACAACTTGCAGTATTTTTCAGAGTATAAGAGGCACATTTTCCCCCCTAAAAGAGGGTGAAAAATTTGGATGTGTCTTATACATTGAATGTAGCTCCACCCACGAGGCCAAAAATGCGAAGCACGGAGATGGCGATGGTCTGTGGCAATCACTGCAACAGCTGATTGGGGTTATTCCAGGAAGCCAATCCCCCGTCAATCAGCTGCTTGTGCTGAATCAGGCTGTAATAATGTGCTGACCTGGCTGTTTGCTATTTGCTGCAAGGACGTGTCAGAGTTTGCAGCAGCAATCACATCCGGAAAGCACACACAAATAACTGATTCAGCAGGATTCAATAACTTCTCTATATATATAATATAACACATGAAGTAAATATACAATAGCAAAAGCAGGTTTCCCAACGTGGTAATAAATACAAGCAAAACACAAGCAGAGGAGAGGAGTTTCAGTTTCAGTTTTAGTTTCAGAGCAGCATGCAGCTTTAGTACAGAACACTTGAGCTAAGCCACGCCCAGGCTCCTTACTGTCTCCTTCCTTGTTGCTCACACAGCAAATACTGTTTGTTTCCAAACAGCCCTCAACTCTCTCACACACTGACAGGATGCTAGCCAGATGAATACCGATGGATATGGGTAGGCAGAGGCAGAATATTTTTTTTCTTCCCCAAAACCTAAGCTGTGTCTTATACTCTGGAGTGTCCTATAGTCCGAAAAATACGGGTACCTTCAATTGTGAACTTTTTACAGCTTTGATTTGGATATGATTAGGAAAGAGGGTACAGTCTCAACTGTGTAACCCAGGAATAATAATAACATCCAATATCTTTAAGCTATTAACTTGTGAAGATAAATCTCTCTAGTTTCTCTCTCTCTCTCTCTCTCTCTCTCTCTCTCTCTCTCTCTCTCTCTCTCTCTCTCTCTCTCATTAAAGTTTTCTTTTCTTTTACAACATTCTGAATGTACAGTACATGCTAACATCTCTTTAAACAAACTTACTTTTTTTCTCTGCTGATAATTCTGTAGGAAGTTAGCACCCATCCCTGTCCTAGGAAAATGAGATATTTAGAAAATATTAAAAGGGCAGAATATTTCCCCTAAAAGGGAGGCAGAAACTCAGCCCCCCACCTTTGTCAATGGGCCATTAAGGCCTGGGCCAGTCTATTCTACATAACAAAGATCTACATCCTTCAGACAGAGCCATAGTAGGAATTGCCAAAGCCCTTTCATTACATCATCACCCAGCAAGAGTCAACCAAGCCTGGGAGTCAAAAGACAACCTATAAAGTTACCTCTTTTTTACCACATGGGAGTCTGACAACCAATCAGAGCATAAGCCCAAATTCAAAGCCCAACAGAGGGTATAAATCTCTCTCACACTCACTCATGTGCTTTTTTTTTTGCCCAGGACCTCAAAACCATGTGGTCCTGTCCACCATTAAACCATCTTTTCAAGCAATCTCCATGTTTCCAGTGTATTTCTCCCCACTTGGAACTGCCCAGATGGACATTTCCTCCAACACTTCCTTCTGGGCTGAAGCTCCAAAGTGTTGCTCCTACTTCTTTTTGATGGTTCCTCAAAGGTGATTCTCCTCCACCCAATTCACTGGATGACCACCTCAACTAATCTTAATTTTGTTCAAACTGGGAGGTGTAGTTAGATTGAATTACAATTTATTTCATAAAGGTACGTTCATAAGCTCTAGTTTCAAACTAAATTGCTGGGATAAACACAAATGACATAATTTTCCCACATTTTTTTTTAAAAAAAAGTTAACAAAGATGATAAAGCAGCACATTGATTTAAAACCAGAACATTTTTGTTGGGGATTTTACCTGAAACTCATAGTAAAGAGAATGCATATTTAATATTCATGTATTAAACTGCAGCTAGAATTGTATTTGCACAAAATTGGAAAAGTGAAGAGATCCCCTACTGATGAGAAGGTGATTAAGAAAATATTAGAATGTGCAGAAATGAACAGATTAACACTTGCAGTTAAGGAGAAAGAACAAACAGAATATTATACGATATGGGAATTATTTTATCAATGGTTAGAGAATAAAAAAGGAAGTTGGCAATAAAAGAAGGAGATTAAAGAAGAGTAGAAAATATCATAAGAGAGAGATGTAAACAATATGATTGTTATTATTATGATTATTACGCTTATTAGATTCTTGTTAGAAGATATGTTAAGAGGGAAAAATGAATAGGTTTACAATGTTCAACATTACAATTGTAAGATTAGAGAATTAATATCAATGTAATGAATGCGGTTGTAAATTTTGATGGTTATTGCACAGAGATATTTGTACCCAGACAACACACTATTTAAGGGAAGATGGAATGTTTATATTTAAAATAATATTTTTTTTTTGTTAAAAAAGACAACAGCAATTCCCCTTATAGTAGAGGAGAATTTCTAGCTCAGGGTTGAACTGTAGGGTCCTTGGTGCTCTCTGAACTTGGTTAGTTTCTTCCACATGTTTCATTATCCAACTAGACAACATTATCAATCTTAGAAAGGAGTGATTTTATTTCCTTTTATATACTAATGGCTTGCCCCGTCTGTGTGATGGACCATTCTTGATGAGCTGCTTTTTTACTGTTGTTTTTTTTTTTTTTGCTTATCTGAGTTTATTTTTCCTTGACTGGGGTATTGTTTACTTCTTGATGGCTGGTCCAGTATTAATCTTGGTGTTAATCTCTGTTTATCTGGTCTTTATTGTTAGAAAAGAGGTGTTTTGGGTCATTTGTTTCCTTTTTGCTTTTTTCATTGTGTCTTTTGAATGGTATGTAAATCTTGTTTATCTCTATGTGTCTGTTGATGGCTGATTTCTCTGAATCCAGGAAATTCTCTAGCATTTTTGAAGTTGTCTAAGGTGCTGGCAGTTTTCCAGTTAAAAATATCATTATGTTTGTCCATGTGTTGTGAAATTATCACATATAAACAAAATAGAAGAAAACATGCTTTGCTGGGACACAAGTGTCCTTACTTTTTCTTTGAGTCTTTTGCAATCGTGCTAACCTATAGTGTAAGATTATGTCTGAATGAGGGTCATGCAATGATTATAAGGCATGCCCAGAATTGATTATTTGCAATTAACTTTTTCAGCAACTCTTGAGTGAAAGGTTTCTATTACTTCATGGGAAATCAGAATGAGAGCCCGATAAAATACACCGTCACCTACTGAAATTATTTCTTTCAATGCCTCATCATTTGATAAAAATATATAGCAATTTTTTCAGCTCCTTTGGCCCTGAGAATGAAGGCTTCATTTAATTCCTCATGATGGAGAAAGATGGGAGAAAAAATAATGTTTCTTTTTTTCTCATCATACAGCTCATTGGAAGACATTAGTTAGCTGAATTGCATATTCTTTAATGAACTCCAAGGAATGCAAAAGTTTGAGAAATCTTCATTACCATTTGCATACTTGAGTAAATTGGGGGAGGGAGAATACCCAAGATGGGTGAGATAGCTGAGCTGGGGGTGGGGGGATTTTTTTCTGAAAATGAAATTGGAGCAGGAGGTGGAAGGGGGGAGAGAAGGGGGAGGTGGACGAGAAGGAGGAAGGGGAGGAAGGGGAGGAGGAGGAGGAGGAGAAGTCTGATGTTTATCATATCTCCAGGGTATACTGGTCCATGCTCAGCATCACAAGATAAAATAGAAAGGATAAGGAGGAGGAGGAGGAGGAGGAGGAGGAGGAGGAGGAGGAGGAGGAGGAGGAGGAGGAGGAGGAGAAGGAAGAAGAAGAAGAAGAAGAAGAAGAAGAAGAAGAAGAAGAAGAAGAAGAAGAAGAAGAAGAAGAAGAAGAAGAAGAAGAAGAGGAGGAGGAGGGAGGAGGAGGAGGAGGAGGAGGAGGAGGTGGAGGAGGAAGAAGAGGAGGAGGAGGAGGAGGAGGAGGAGGAGGAGGAGGAGGGAGGAGGAGGAAAGGAAGAGGCCAGAAGCTTTCTTTTTTATTTCTAGACTGTAGAATTACAAAAAGACCAGTGTTGCCAAGAACAAATGAACTGTCTGACTGCTTCGGCAAACGATAATGAAGTGCCAAAAAAAAAAAAAAAAAAAAAAAGAACCAACCTACCTCTTATTTCCTGGCAGAAAATGCTTTATTCCACATTCCCCAGCAAAAATGCTGCTCATTGAGGTCTACAAGAAGAAATGGAAAATGAAGAAGAAGGGAAAAAAAAAAGAAGAAGAGTGATGAGGGGAGTAGGAGAGGACTGACCCGTAACAGAGGATCAAACAATTTGTTCAGCAAAAGCAGAACGATTCGTGGGCATTTCTGCATGAATCTTCATAGTTAAGAGGTTTATTTGCCTTGCTTAACAGATTCCAGTATTTGTTTCTTAGGGTTGTTGTTTTTTAACGGTTGTGTTTGCTGCTTTGTGTTGAATGTGGAAAAAAATGCCTAAATATTTCTCATATTGTTTCTCTTCCCGCCTGGACTACTGTAACGCTCTCTACATGGGGCTCCCCAAGAGGAGCACCCGGAGGCTCCAACTGGCGCAGAGTGTGGCCACACGGGTGGTTATGGGAGCGACATGGTGTTCCCATATAACACCTCTCCTGCGCGAGATGCACTGGCTCCCAGTGGTCTTCCGTGTGCGCTTCAAGGTTTTGGTTACCACCTTTAGAGCACTCCATGGCTTAGGACCTGGTTATCTACAGGACCGCCTGCTGCCACCAGTAGCCTCCCACCGGCCGGTACGCTCTCATAGAGAGGGGCTCCTCCGGGTGCCGTCGGCCAAACAATGTCTACTGGCGGCCCCTGGGGGGAGAGCCTTCTCTGTGGGGGCACTACAATCTGGAATGAGCTCCCCCCGGAGATACGGAGGATCCCGGATCTGCGCACCTTCCGCCGCGCTCTCAAGACCTTTTTATTCCATCAGGCTGGCCTGGCCTAACTTTCCCTTTTAAAATGTAAATTTTAATCTATTCTTAATTATTGGGGTGTTTTAAATCTGTTTTGGGCCAAATTGTTTAATTCGGTTTTTATTTTGCTTTTAAATTTTGTATTTATGTGTTTTATCTTGTGGCTGTTCACCGCCCCGAGTCCTTCGGGAGTAGGGCGGTATATAAATCAAATAAAATCTAAAACCTAAACCTCTTGCAATCATCATCATCATCACCCTCAGATTTGGAAGGAAGCATAGAGGTCTTCTAGTCAATCCCCTACTCAAGCAGGAGACCCTATACCCGTGATAGCGAACCTATGGCACGCGTGCCCAAAGTGACACACGAAGCCATGTTGCCTGGCATAAGTGGCCTTGCCTGTTTGTCATTGGTGAAATCTAAAATTGTTACTACCGGTTCTGTGGGCGTGGCTTGGGGGTGGTGGGGGTAATGGGTGGGCGTGGCCAATATATACATATTTTTACTTTTAAAACCATTTTTTCTACAACCTCTTCAGCGAAAATGCTTTCAAAAGGCTCTGACGATCCCAGCTGAGTTGTCTGATCGGCAGAGGCTTTTTTTCTTTTAAATGCCTCTGACGATCCAAGCTGAGTTGCCTGATCGTTAGAGGCATTTAAAAGAAAAAAAGTCTCTGCCGATCAGGCAACTCAGCTTGGATCATCAGAGGCTTTTAAAAGAAAAAAAAAAGGTTTTTTTTTTCTTTTAAAAGCCTTTGATGATCCCAGCTGAGCAACCACGATCATCAGAGGCTTTTTTTTTTTTTACTTTTAAAAGCATTTTTTTCGGCCAAAGAGGTTGTAGAAAAAATGCTTTTAAAAGTAAAAAAAAAGCCTCTGATGATTGTGCGGCTCAGCTGGGCATGGGGTGGGGGAGGGCAGAGATTTTTGCTACCGGTTCTCCAAACCACCCACCTCCATTGCTACCAGATCGGGCGATCCAGTCCGAACTGGGAGCATTTCACTCCTGCTGTTTGTCCTCTGGGTTTCTGGCACTTATGCGCACATGATGATGAGCTGTCCTTCATTGCGCGCAGCAGTGCCAAAAACCAGTGTGCGTATGTGTGCTGGCCAGCTGATTGTTGGGTGCACATGCGCGCCAGAACCCGGAAGTTTGGCTTTTCCAGAGCGTGATCCCTTCGCGCACGCGGCAGTGCCGAAAACTGGCCTGCACATGCACGCAGGTCAGCTGATCGTCAGGCACACATGTGCGCTAGGACCCGGAAGTTCAGCTTTTCTGGAGCCTGGCCCCGATGAGCGCATGAGTGCGCATGCACGCCGTTTCTGCGTGACCTTTTCGGCACTCGGTGCCGAAAAGGTTCGCCATCACTGCCCTGTACTATTACAGACAACTGGATGTCCAATCTCTTCTTAAAAGCCTCCAAAGATGGAGCACCAACTGAAGGCAAATTGTCCAACTAGTTGATTGTTCTCACGGTCAATAAATTTATCCTTAGTTCTAGGTTACTTCTCTCTTGGTTAGTTTCGGTCCATTATTTCCTATCCTGCCTTCAGGTTCTTTGGAAATAAATGGACCCCCTTCTATGTGGCAGCCCCTCAAATCTGGGAGCATTCCCAGTGGTGGGATGCAACCGGTTCGATGAGTGCACGCTCTGGGCACGCACGCACCTAGCACGCTTGCGTGCAGCATTCAAAATACAGCAATTTGAAGCTCAGCTGCTTACCTTCTTAGGCAGCCCCAGTAAATAGAACAGCGGAGGTGCAGAAATCAGCTGAGCCAGAAAGAAGGAAATATAGGACAGGATAGGGCGAAGGCGGGTGGGTGGGGCCAGCTGATCATCGAAACTACCAGTTCACCTGAACCAATCCGAACCGGCTGAATCCCACCTCTGAACTTTGCTATCATGTCTCCCCTAGTTCTTCTTTTCATTAGACTACAGTAGACATACCCAATTCCTGCAACCCTTCTTCATATGTTTTAGCCTCCAACCCTCTGATCATGTTTGCCCTGAGTCTTCGGAGAGACTGAATTAATAATAAATGGTTGTTGCTCTTCTCTGCATTCTCTCCAGTGTCTCTACATTTTTTTTATATATCATAGTGATCAAAACTGAATGCTATATTCAAAGTGTGGTCTTGAGAGGTAGATAGGGATGGATGGATGGATGGATGGATGGATGGATGGATGGATGGATAGATAGATAGATATAGCTATATAGAAATAGAGATAGATAGATAGATAGATAGATAGATAGATAGATAGATAGATGATAGATAGATAGATAGATAGATAGATAGATAGATAGATAGATGATAGAGATAGCTATATAGAAAGAGAGGGAGGGAGGGAGGGAGGGAGGGAGGGAGGGAGAGAGAGAGAGAGAGAGAGAGAGAGAGAGAGAGAAAGAGAGAGAGAGAGAGAGAGAGAGAGAGAGAGAGAGAGAAATCTGAAGGATTTCTACATTTACCATTATTTTGTCAGTGGGACACAGTGTGCGGGCTGCACTGGCTCCCAGTGGTCTTCCGGGTGCGCTTCAAGGTGTTGGTTACCACCTTTAAAGCGCTCCATGGCATAGGACCTAGTTATCTTCGAGACCGCCTGCTGCTACCCGACGGCCTCCCATCGACCCGTGAGCTCCCACAGAGAGGGCCTCCTCGGGGTGCCATCAGCCAAACAATGTAGGCTGGTAACCCCCAGGGAGAGGGCCTTCTCTGTGGGGGCACCTACCCTATGGAACCAACTGCCCCCTGAGATAAGGAGAATCCATGACCTCAATGCCTTCTGCCGTGCCCTTAAAACTTTCTTTTTTCATCAAGCCGGGCTGGCTTAACTTATTTTTAAATTTTTAATTTTTAATTGGTTTGTCATTTTAAACTGGGGCCAAATTAATATATATTCTTTTAATTGTTCTTAATGTTTGTATTGTATTGTATTTTACCTGGCTGTACACCGCCCTGAGTCCCTTGGGAGAAGGTGCGGTATATAAATTCGAAATAAAATAAAATAAATAAATAAATAATACTAGAGGATGTTTAGAGATTTGGATATCTGGAATTTTTTGGTATCCTATACCACATTAAAATATTCCCTTACTTGTATGGTATTGCAGATCACATTAAGATTTTTCCCTTCTAATTAAGCAACTTGACTATCAATAATATAACATGCCACCCTGAGTCTTCGGAGAGGGGCGGCATACAAATTGAATAAATAAACAAACAAACATGAATATTCTATTTTAGGTCACTCAGTTGCTCTGATGAGATTAACTTCTGAGAGTCTTTGTTGCTTTTTCCTGAGCCATTTGTCCAAATCATCCTTAAAACATAGTTTTAAGGAACTGAATACAGGTAGTCCTCAACTTACAACCATAATTGAGCTCAAAATATCTGTTGTTAAGTGAGACATTTGTTAACTGAATATCGCCTCATTTTCTTGCCACAGTCCTTAAATGAAACCCTGCCGTTGTTAAGTTACTAACGTGGTTGTGAAGTGAACCTGGCTTCCCCATTGACTTTGGTCACAAAAGGGGATCGTGTGATATTTATGGAACCGTCATAAATACGAGTCCATTGCCAAGCATCTGAATTTGGGTCATGTGACCAATGGGGATGCTGCAATTGTCTTAAAAACGGTCATAAGTCGCTTTTTTTTTCCAAAGTGCCATCGTAACTTTTAATGGTCACTAAATGAACTCTTGTAAGTCAAGGACCACCTGTACAGTGTTTCAGATGATGTGTAAGCAATGCAGAGTAGAACAGAACTATTGCTCGGGGATGGAAAGATTTATACTCCTTGCAGCCTTAACGACTCGCTAAAAGGAACGCAGATGACCAGCTGTCTGCAAGGAGTATAAATCCTTCCGTTCCCCATCATTCAGTCAGAGCTGAAGAAGCTTCTTGGGTGAGAAGTCTTCAAAGAATAGCAAGAAAGTCCAGTGGCCTCTTGAAAAAGCACCTTTGGGACAATCGTGACCTGGATGACTGAGAATCTCCATAGACATTTAAGACGGGTGGACTTCAACTCCCAGAATTCCCCCAACCAACCTCAGGAACTTTCCTATCATCCTGTCAGAGCTGAAGAAGCTTCTTGGGTGAGAAGTCTTCAAAGAATAGCAAGAAAGTCCAGTGGCCTCTTGAAAAAGCACCTTTGGGACAATCGTGACCTGGATGACTGAGAATCTCCATAGACATTTAAGACGGGTGGACTTCAACTCCCAGAATTCCCCCAACCAACCTCAGGAACTTTCCTATCATCCTGTCAGAGCCGAAGAAGCTTCTTGGATGAGAAGTGAAAGGTCTTCAAAGAAAAACCAGAAAGTCCAGTGGGCCTCTTGAAAAAAAGCACCTTTGGATGATGGAGAATCTCTACAGATATTGGTAGCCAGGATTTTGAAAAGATGCACAGGAAGCCAAGATTCAAACCTCCAACTGAAAACTTGGTGTATTTTACGATAACACTCATTTAAAGCCTGGTTTAGCTCAACAGACTAAGCACTGTAATTTAACACCAGCTGTCTGCAATTAAAGTAAGATCGAATCCCGCCAGGCTCAAGGTTGATTCAGCCTTCCATCCTTTCTAAGGTAGGTAAATTGAGGACCCAGTTTGTGGGGGCAATAAGCTGACTTTGTATAAATATACAAAAGTATGAAGGCACTGTAAGCCGCCCTGAGTTTCCGGAGAAGGGCGGCATATAAATCAAATTAAAAAAAAAAAAATCCCACAAGGCACGGAGTAAGATAATGTTGCCTCATCAGGAAAACCTGGAATCGGGCCTATTCTTAACAGCTTCGAAAGCAGCAAAGAGCGTGACACAGATACGTTAAAAAAAGTTAAGCAAAAAGAAGAGATTCTAAGAGGTCCGTTTAATGCCTTTGTCATTTGGGAAGACGAAAACTTGCCTTGCATTCTATCTCTCCTAATTTTTTTTTTTTTTTATGTTTCTTTTGAATCTCCGTTCCATATTTCAAGAGAATTTTTGCAGCCAGCAAGGACAAATGCAGCTGTGGGAAGGGTGATGTGCAGGATAGATTCTCTCTTTTCCCTGATAATACAACACATTTTCCCTATTGGAAGAGAAGGATAAAAAGCCAAACACCACCTCAAATGATAACCTTGCCGAAATACAATTTCTCACTACACCAAAGGAACCATCTCCTCTCTCTCTCTCTCTCTCTCTCTCTCTCTCTCTCTCTCTCTCTCTCTCCCCCCCCCCTCTCTCTCTCATCTCTCTCTCTTTCATTTTTCTCTCTCATCTCTCTGTCTCTGTCTCTGTCTCTCTCTTTGCCTTCATTTTTCTCTACATATTTTAGTATTATTTGTTTTCTTTTTTCCCCCTTCTTCTTTAGTCTCTACCTTCTATATCTATTTATCTCTCTGCTGGGTTTCTTTGTGAAGCAATAGAGCTTTTATATAATTGTAAATTGATTACATAGTGTTAATTTTGTGCATAATAGTATAGACTGCTAAGGATGAAAATGTTAATCGTACTATTTTTAAATTTCTCTCCCTCTCCCCCTCTCACTCTTTCTTTCCCTCTCCCGCTCTGTCTCATCTCTCCCCTTCTCCCCCTCCCTCTCTCTCCTTCTCCCTCTCTGTCTCTCTCTCCCCTCCCTCTCTCTCCCTCTGTTTCTCTCTCCCCCCTCTCCCCCTCTCTCTCCCTCTCTCTCTCCCCCCTCTCCCTCTCTCTCTCCTTCTCTGTCTCCCTCTCCTACCCTCTCTGTCTCCCCCTCTCTCCCTCTCTGTATCTCTCTCCCCTCTCACTCTCTTCCCCCCTCTCTCTCCCTCTCTGTCTCTCTCTCTCTCTCTCGCCCCTGCTCCCTCCCTCCCTTTTTTTAACAGCCGGGGAGTGGGTGGGGTTGGAACTCAACTTTTACCCTTCTTTTCATGCAAGGCTCATAAAAGCTTTTTCCTCTAATGACAGTAGACCATCGAGAAAACTCCCAAGGGCTCCTTCTGAAAGCGGAAGACTTTGCTTCGGACTTAAACATTTGCAGAACAAACTCCTGCTCTTCACCCCACTTGAAACGCTTATGAATCATTCATTTGCCATCCAGTTGGTACTTGAAGGCGAGTCTTTTATGTAGCACCGTCCACAGCAGGAAAACAGTTGCAGGTAATGCCCTTGTAAAACACCGATTTCTCGCTCAGCTTTCATCTCTTCTTCATGCGCTCGTCTTCATCCTGTGCTTCTCATATGTTTGGCAGGGAGGAATTGTCAAGTTTTCTTTAAAAGGAAATGGAAAGCATATTCATACCTCATGTTCACTTTTTTTCTTTTTGACTTTCAATATCGTATCTCCAGGATGGGATCAAGATGTCACTGAAACGATGGCTTGTTTTCTTCCTGTCCAGGGAAATGAATGTTTCTCTTGCCCAGGGAGCAATCCAAGGAGAACATTGTAAACATTGCATCACCCTTTAGTCTCAATCGCCAGATGTGAATGTTAAATATAGTATATTTCAATTGTTTTTCTGCTAGTTGTATAGTCACTGGAGTTGGTATTGACCGTAAGTAATCTCCAAAAATTTAGAAAGTCTTCCTTCTCCTTCTCCTTCTCCTTCTCCTTCTCCTTCTCCTTCTCCTTCTCCTTCTCCTTCTCCTTCTCCTTTTCCTTCTCCTTCTCCTTCTCCAAAGCAAGGAGCCACCTGTTCCATATTGTTGCTATTGTTATTGTTATTGCTATTGTTCTGACCTAGGCTTCCTAGGAGAAAGTATAAAGCACAATCTTAGTCCTGGCAAAACCTCTTTTATTTACACGGATGTGAATTATTGTCATTCCCAGTCTGCAAGGCTTCACAAACATTCTTTCAGGGGAATGTTTAAAAACACTCACCTTATCTCCCTTGGAATGCTGCCAGAGAACTAATTGCCAAATGCAGGGCAAGGCCAAACTTGGCACAGAGTCAAACAGAACTTTTCAAAGCTTGAACCGACCAGGTGAACTAATTGCTTCCTGCAAAAGCTCACATCCCGTTCGCTCCTTTTTTTATGTCTTATGGGAGGGGCCAATCATCTCCAAGCCTTACTCCCAAGTCGACCCTGTTTTCTTAATTGTTCTTGTCTTCTGGCAGCTCTGCACATGTGTACACTGGGAACAGGCTCCTGCTGTTCTTCTGCCTCACTGATGTCAGACTCCGGAGGCTCCGGAGACTCCGGAGGCAGCACATAACTATCAGATGGCCTTGGCCCCCTCTCTGCCTCCAATGCAGAGCCCTTGTCCAAGCTTTCCCCAGCCCCCAGGACTGGCCCAAATTCCTCCCCAACCTCCTCACTTGTTCTGCCCCAGCTCTGGATTCCCAAGGATTGTGACACACACCAACGGTCCTTACCAAAGTTATAACGTACCAAGAATAAACAAAGTCTGGCAAAGGTTGGCAATCAGCCCAGAAAACAAGATACGATAAGACACTCACTCTCCAAAATGCTCTGTAATAATTACATGTTGTTTCCAGCAAGAAATTACTAACTGCGTGCAACTTAAATAGGCTAAGGGAGTGGCCAATTATCCTCAAACCTTACTCTCGAGTAGACCTCCTCCTCCTGAGTAGCCACTCCTGCCTTTTGGCAGCCCTGCGTGCTCAAGCATTGAGGAGGGGCTCCTCTACTTCGCTTTCTCCACTTGAAGGAGCCTCTGGAGGTTCTGAAGGCCCAGGCTTAGTCTCAGGGCTGGATTTAGATGAAAAGAGGCCCTAGGCTATTCCACTTATGAGGCCCTTTCACTTATAGTGAAAGTGTAATTTTAATTTTGCTAACAATTTGAATGTAGGCCCCTCTTGATCTTGAGGCCCTAGGCTGAAGCCTAGTTAGCCTATAGGAAAATCCGGCCCTGCTTAGTCTCTGCCTCTGGCACCACATCCTCTTCAGCCTCCTCGCTGTCCGACGCGAGCGCCGGCTGCGCAGGCTGCTGGCGCAACCCCACACCAGCCTCCTCGTCGTCGGGATCAGCCACGATCCGCGCAGGCCACTGGCGGGCCACAACATCACTGTCCAACTCTGCTGCTAGCTGTGCTGGCTGCCGGCAGGCCACAACAGCTATGAAACCTACATGGACATCTTGAGTAAGTGACCAGAAATCTATATTAGTTCTAGAAGAGTCTTTCTTTTGCTGCTTATACAGCATGCTAAATTTTGCAACTCTAAGAGAATATGCTTGAAAAAAAATGTTTTAAAATCCTTTAACCTTTGCCTGAGCCCTTACCTTTCCTTAAGCATATGCAAGATTTGAGCTCATTTTTAAGATTGGTTTTGCTGGTTCTATCAATGTAGCTCCACTTTTTATTAGCAGACAGGTATCCTAAACGTATTCTGTGACAATAAATACTCTTGAGGCAATCGTGTCGCTGCCATCACCAAATACATTTCACACAAAAGTTCTAACGTATAAAATGTGGTGGTAAAATTTACTTTATTATTATGTTTGTCAGCGAGGTATCACAGTGATTTTCTGCTTTAGATAACCTCGGATCTAAAAGAAATTCACAATAGGTTTCTTCAATAGCAAAAATACAATTTATCAAAGCATGCTATGTCCAGTCACAAACGTAATGCATTTATTTATCCATATATTCAGAGGACAGTATCTGCTCTCATTGGCCGCATGGTCTAGAAAAGTTCAAAAAAGTTATTGGATTGTATATTTGTTGTATTAAAAATAATAGGCCATAAAGTCATGGGAATAAACTATCAATTACAGAAGACCTCATAGTTGAAAAGTTTAATGACCAAGAGGTCTAAGTCTCGAAATTCATCACCTCTGGTAAACCTTTTTATCCCCCAGAAGAATTCAGATTAATTTATACTCACCTGTCATTTTAATTTCTTTGCACACTCTGAAGCAGAACAAAACACTTGATTGTGTGCAGGGGTGGGTTGTACTTAACTTTACTACCGGTTCGCAACCGGAGTGCGCATGGGTGCTTGCGCTTCTGCACATGTGCAGAAGCTTCTGCACATGCACAGATCACCCATGATGACATCATGGCGGTTGGGCGGAGCCTCCCGCTGGTTTTACTACCGGTTCTATAGAACCGGACTGAACCAGGAGCAACCCATCACTGGGTGGGATTCATTTACCTTTGCTTCGCTCATGTGCCACTTCTGCGTATGCGCAGAGTGATTTTGATGACATCCGGGCGGGTGGGTGGAGCCTCTCACTGCCACTGCTACCGGTTTGCCCGAACTGGGGCGAACCGGTAGCAATCCACCACTGGTTGTGTGTTCATAAACAACAGCTCTGTTGAATTACACTGACCTACATTTGAATTGATGTTGGGTTCTACCAAGAGGTAATTGTGCCTGTTATGCAGTAACCTCTGTCCCACAATCAAATATTTCCAGCAAAGAATACCATATAAATTAGTTTTAGTTTCAAATAATACTTTACAAACTAGGAACTGAGCAGTGCCATGCAGTTCCATCAGAAAAGTGCTTTCTAAGCAAAGTGTAGCAATTTAATACTTCACAGGTTGATTCTTTCCCTTGGCAATAGTCCTGTTGACTAACACACCTCCGTGAATTAATTCAAGTAGGACAGAGAAAATTCTGCTTGGTGCCATTGATCTGTAAAGAGATGGAAATTTTCTCTCCCTGCTTTCCATTTCTTAGCATTATTGTTCTTTCAATAAGTTACTTACTCTGTATTCCTTTTTCTTTATTGCATTCTCTTTTTTCCCCATATGAAAAAAACAAACAAATCCAAAACAAAATAAATTAAGGGCACTGCTCCATTAAAATAAGAGCTAAAGTCAGGGGTGGGATTCAGCCGATTTGAACCAGTTGGGGCAAATCGGATGCTAATTTCATGTCTTGTTCGCCGAATCGGTAGTTACAAGGACTGGCTGGCCCCACTCACCCTACCCTGTCCTCCCAGGAGTGGCCCATTTTGGATGCCAGGTAAGTGCAGGGCCCACACAGAGGCTCTGGGAGGGCAAAGAACAGGCCTCCCGGAAGTTCCAGAAGGGCCTCTGGAGCCAGGGGGGGAGGCCGTTTTCACCCTCCCAGAGGCTCCAGAAAAGCCTCTGGAACCTGGGGAGGGCGAAAAACAGGCCTCCTGGAAGTTCCAGAAGTCTGGAAATGGGCTCATTTCCGGCCTCTGAAGGGCCTCTGGAGTCCGTGGGAGGCTGTTTTCGCCCCCCCAGAGTCTCAAGGAAAGCCTCTGGAACCTGGGAAGGGCAAAAACGCCCTCCATCATGGTGCAGGAAGCCGAGTAGGCCACACCTACCATGATTACACCCATCTAGCAACCAGGCAGGGAACGGGTTGCTAAAATTTTTGAATCCCACCTCTGGCTAAAATCCAATGGATTTTGGCCAGGAAGATTTAACTGTAGATTTAATTCACTTATTCAAATACATTAAAATATTGTTAAATTCAGGTAGCCCTCAACTTCCAGCAATTTATTTAGTGACTGCTCCAAGTTACGACAGCACTGAGAAAAGTGACTTTTTATACACAGTGGCTTGCCCTGTCAGTATTAGCGAGAGTGATCTTGGCGCTTCGTTGATTAGGCTGTTGTTCAGTGTTAGTTTGTTTGTCTGAATTGGTAACTCCTTGATTGGGATATTGTCTACTTCTTGATTTTTGATCTAGTGTTCACCTTTGAGGTTAATCCCTGCTTATCTGAGAGTTGATTGCTCGTGAGCAAGTGTTTTGGTCTGTTGTTTCCTTTTTGGTTTTCAAAAAAGACCATCAAAAAGCCAACTCAAAGAGCCTTGATAGTACAAGGGTTTAGTGCACCCTGTTATTAACACAGCTGCCTGCAATTTCTGCTGGTTCGAATCTCTCCAAGGCTCAAGGTTGACTCAGCCTTCCATCCTTTCTAAGGTAGGTGAAATGAGGACCCAGTTTGTGGGGGCAATAAGCTGACTTTGTATAAAAATATACAAAAAGAATGAAGGCTATTGCTTAAAGCATTGTAAGCCTCCCTGAGTCTCCAGAGAAGGGCGGCATATAAATCAAATTAAAAAAAAAAAAAAACCAGGGAACAAAAAATAAGACCAAAACACCCAGATAAACAACCCCCACTAACACTTGCAATTCGAGTCATAATTCAACTTTGAGATACAAATATTTTCTCTTCTGTCGAGAGCCGAATCTGGTATCCATGCTTGCCCCTGTTTTGTAACCCTACTCGGTGCTACTGATTAGCATCACGGCCTAGATGGGTATAATAAGCCATCCTGAAGACATACGCGTCAGGTGCGCCTAGTATCTCTTTCACCCCAACACCTGCAGCGTATTTGTTTAATCCATTAATAGAGGAACATTTACACTGACTCTAGTGATATTTGTTGACACATTAATAGCACAATTCCAAGGTTGTTGATCGCAACCCCATAATTGCTTCACAACATCATTAACACATACCTGATCAAGCAGCTGGAAATGACTTGTTTCTTCGGTTTGAGCTAAATCTATGGAGGCTGATATTTTGAGGTGGAATTGTGTGTGCGCGTGTGTGTGTGTGAGAGAGAGAGAGAGAGAGAGAGTGATAGAGGGAGAGAGAAAGAGAGGGAGAGGGAGGGAGAAAGAGAGAGAAAGAGAGAGAGAGAGAAAGGAAGAGGAGGGAGAAAGAGAGAGAGAGGAAGAAAGAGAGGAGGGAGAAAGAGAGAGACAGAGAGAGAGAGAGGGAGAGAGAGAAACAGAGAGGGGGAGGGAGGGAGAGGGAGAAAGAGAGAGGGAGAGAGAGAAAGAAAGAGATAGAGGGAGAGAAAGAGAGAGGGGGAGAGGGAGGGAGAGGGGGAGAGGGAGGGAGGAAGAAAGAGAGAGACAGAGGAAGAGAGAGAGAAAGACAGAGAAAGAGAGGGAGGGAGGGAGAAATAGAGAGACAGAGGGGAAGAAAGGGAGAAAGAAGGAGAGAGGGAGAAAGAGAGAGGGAGAGGGAGAAAAAAGAGACAGAGGGAGAGAGAAAGAGAGAGAAAGAGAGAGGGGGGAGAGGGAGGGAGGAAGAAAGAGAGAGACAGGAAGAGAGAGAGAGAAAGAGAGAGAGAGGGAGAGGGAGGGAAGAAGAAAGAAAGACAGAGGAAGAGAGAGAGAAAGACAGAGAGAAAGAGAGGGAGGGAGGGAGAAATAGAGAGACAGAGGGGAAGAAAGGGAGAGTGAGGGAGAGAGACGGAGAAAGAGATAGGGGGAGGGAGAAAGAAAGAGACAGAGGGAGAGAGAAAGAGAAAAAGAGAGAGGAGGGAAGAGAGCGGAAGAGAGGGAGAAAGGATAAGAATGAGAGAAAAGAAAGGAAGGAAGGAAGGAAGGAAGGAAGGAAAGAAGGAAGGAAGGAAGGAAGGAAGGAAGGAAGGAAGGAAATGTGCCTGGGGGAAAATAGACTGATGTTATCTGTTTTCCTGACAGAGAAGATCAGGAAATGCTGACAGGGATCTTTGCATATTGCAGCTACTGCGATAACATTGGATTTCAGACTCAGAAGGGAATTATTGGCATTACTCACTGTAGTTCAAACTATCATATAAACACAGATTTTAGAAGGAGAGGAGGGAAAAGAGGGAATGAATGTGAAAATCTGCTTGTTTTTTTTTAATGCTTACTTTAAAACAAAAGTCAGCATTGGGTTGCAGAAAAGTGACTATTTGGGCATTTTCTTCTAGTCCTTATTTTCTGTAGATTTCCTGACTTTCATTTCTCTGCAGAGACTGAAAATTGCTATGCCAAAGAAAAATATTTACAAATATATATTTTTCCCCCAGGTAATTGTTATTAGTCTAGTTTCTACACAGAAACACGTATTCCTTGCTTTATTCTTTTCATTTCAGCTGTTTTTCCTATTCCATTTTTACATATGGTTTTATTGTGCAATGTTTTATGTTTTATTCTGTATCTTGATATGGCCTATGTTCTAATCAACAATAATGCTCAATTATTATTAGTTTCTGTAGAACTAAATCAGTCACTTTCTTCTTTATCTTGATCTAACAGAAGCCCCAACATGAATGCTAAATTAAGTTTGGACCAAATACCAAATATTGTATGTGTACTTGCACAGAGAAAAAATATTTCTCATTGCCACCATATACTATATTCATATACTCCGAATCAGTTTTTTTTCTGGCTTCTTAAATAAACTTACTTTGCATAGATATGTACATTATTATATATTTATTTTATGCTGCCTTTTTTATTTGTAGCAATAGCAATAGCCCTTAGACCAGTGGTGAAATCCAAATTTTTTTACTACCAGTTCTGTGGCCGTGGCTTGGTGGGCATGGTATGGCTTGGTAGGTGTGGCTTAGTGGGCGTGGCAGGGGAAGGATACTGCAAAATCTCCATTCCCACCGCACTCCAGGGAAGGATACTGATAAATCTCCATTCCCTCCCCACCCTGTGGTTAGCCAGAGGTGCTATTTGCTGGTTCTCTGAACTGCTCAAAATTTCCGCTACTGGTTCTCCAGAACCTGTCAGAACCTGCTGGATTTCACCCCTGCCTTAGATTTATATAGTGCTTCACAGTGATTTATGGCCCTCTTTAAGCTGTTTATAAAGTCAGCCTATTGCCTTCAACAATCTGGCTCCTCATTTTACCAATCTCGGAAGGATGGAAGGCTGAGTCAACCTTGAGTCAGTCAGGATCGAATTCCTGGCAATCGGCAGAGTTTGCTTGCAATAGTGCATAGATACTGATATGATTCAACGGGAGGCAGGTGATATAATCCAACACCAGCAGAAACTGTAAAGTGAGACGCTTTTAGTAAAGCAAGTGGAGCATACCTCCATAAAGTAAAGTCAGTTGGAAACCAAAATAAATTGCACGTACAGAATTGCAGGTAAATAGAACTTGCTTGAAGTAGCCAAGGATGTCAGGACAGCCAAAAGGTTTGGTACAGAGACTTAGCACTCAGACTAAACGTGAAATGAATATTTGAATGAAATAGAGTAATAGCACTATAGCCCTTAGACTTATATATCACTTCACGGTGCTTTTACAGCCCTCTCTAAGCGGTTTACAGAGTCAGCCTATTGACCTCAACAATCTGGGTCCTCATTTTACCAACCTCGGAAGGATGGAAGGCTGAGTCAAACCTTGCGTCGGTCAGGATCAAATTCCTCTCTGAGTCAGCTGTGCATCTCCAGGCCTTACTTCCAAGTCATCCCTTTAGTTTTAACTGTTGCAACTGTGCAAGAAGGAAGGAAGGAAGGAGGAAGGAAGGAAGGAAGGAAGGAAGGAAGGAAGGAAGGAAGGAAGGAAGGAAGGAAGAAAGGAAGGAAGGAAGGAAGGAAGGAAAATAGCAATAGCAATAGCAATAGCAATAGCAATAGAAATAGAAATAGAAATAGTACTTAGATTTATATACCACTTCACAGTGATTTATAGCCCTCTTTAAGCTGTTTACAAAGTCAGCCTATTGCCCTCAACAATCTGGGTCCTCATTTTACCAACCTCGGAAGGATGGAAGGCTGAGTCAACCTTGCGTCGGTCAGGATCAAATTCCTCTGAGTCAGCTGTGCATCTCCAGGCCTTACTTCCAAGTCATCCCTTTAGTTTTAACTGTTGCAACTGTGCAAGAAGGAAGGAAGGAAGGAAGGAAGGAAGGAAGGAAGGAAGGAAGGAAGGAAGGAAGGAAGGAAGGAAGGAAAATAGCAATAGCAATAGCAATAGAAATAGTACTTAGATTTATATACCACTTCACAATGCTTTACAGTTCTCTCTAAGCCCATGATGGTGAACCTATGACACACGTGCCAGAGGTGGCACACAGCACCCTGTCTGTGGGCACACGAGCCATCGCCCCAGTTCGGCTCCGCCATGCATGCACGCACGCCTCCCACCAGTCAGCTAGTCTTTGGGTCTCTGCTGCGTATGCGCAGGGAAGAGTATGCGGGGGACCACTCGCACATGTGCGGGGGTGGGTGGGGTGCGTGCAGGGGGCATGTGCATGCATGTGCAGGGGTGGGGCACATGTGTGGGGGATGCACACATGTGCAGGGCATGTGGGGGGCTGCATGCACATGCACGGGGGCATGTGTGGGGCTGGGGCACATGCACAGGGGCCACACACACATTGCATTTTGGGGGTTCGGGCGTGCTTTAGGCACTCGATCTGGAAATGGTTAGGCATCTCTGCTCTAAGCAGTTTACAGAGTCAACCTATTGCCCCCAACAATCTGTGTCCTCATTTTATTTTACCACGGAAGGATGGAAGGCTGAGTCAACCTTGAGCCAGTGAGACTCAAACTGCTGGCAGCTGGCAGTCAGCCAAAGTAGCCTGCAGTACTGCATTCTAATCACTGTGCCGCCATGCAGTTATTTGTAGAAATAACTCAAGGCAGGAAACATAGCTAATACCCCTTTCTCCTCCTATTTTCCCCACAAAAACAACACTGTGGGCTGAGCTGGGCTGAGAGAAAGGAACTGGCCCAAAGTCGAATGGCTTTGGTGGGACTTGAACTCACCATCTCCTGATGATTGGCCCTAAGTCACCCAGCTGGCTTTCATGGCACTTGAACGCATGGTCTCATGCTTTCTACCCTGGTACCTTAACCGATAGAGGAAACTGGCTGTCTATCACATGCCATCTCACTGTGTTGTGGTCCGCCAGCAGCCTGTGGAGCTGGTAGCGGAATTGGACAGTGAGGAGGCTGGGGAGGAACATGGGCCAGTCCTGGAGTCTGGGGAAGGCTCAGACAAGGGCTTTGCGTCAGAGGCAGAGATGGGGCCAGGACCATCTGGGAGTTATGTGTAGACTCCGGAGCCTCCAGAGAGGCAGAGGAACAGGGGGAGCCTGTTCCTAGTACGCGCATGCATAGAGCTGCCAGAAGGCAAGAACAGTTAAAACTAAAGGGACGACTCAGGAGTAAGGCCTGGAGATGATCGGCCCCTCCCATAAGGCTTAAAAGAGGAGCAAAGACATGTGGGCCCTTTGCAGGAAAGCAACGTTGTTAATTCTGTTCCCAGTCAGCATCTCGGTTTGATTCTGGACTCTGTGTGGCTTTGCCAAGTAGGTCTTTGGCAGCGTGTCAAGGGAAGTAAAGGTTGGTGATTATCCCGAAGGACTTCTCCCGAAGAACTTTTTTGCAATTAATTGGGACTCAGCTGTGAATGAACGTAATTCACAGCTGTTGCAATAAAAGAGGTTTTTGGGACTACTTGTGTGTTTTAATGACTCAGGAAGCCTAGGTCACAACACACTGCTCCTTTTTGTAAAGCACTTAAAAACAAGTCAGCAATAGCAATTACAATAAATTAAAGCTTGAGCTAAGATAAATCAGAAATACGGCTTAATCTAATTTCCACCAGCACCTGACATCTATCCATAAAAACTGTTGTTGAATCTGCCACGTTCTTATATAACTTTGCACATTGTCTTTTGTTGTAAGATACGCATATTATTAAATTGATCACATGAATTCCCCCATAAAAACGGCAATAACATTGCAACTGTTTAACAGAATATTCTAACTCAGAATAGATTTGATTAGTCTTATTAGGCTTGTCCTGATTAGAAAACAATTGCAATTCCAACATCTATTATTGCCTTAAGTGATTATTTGAAATTACTAGCACTAAGCTGCTAATATTCACACATATTTGAATAGCAACAGTAAGTGGTTAGGTTTCAATCAGAATCAAACAAGGAATTGATATCTTGAAATTATTCCAAATTGAAAATAGGGAGGGGAGAGATAATTTATTGGAAGTCATAGGCCAAGCAAGAGATTAATAACTTGAATCGGTTAATTTAGAACAGTCATTTTAAGAAATTTGAGAGCCTGTAACTTATCTGAACCATCTGCTTGGCAGTATGTGCAATTAAAATATGTATTGGTAAAACATTATAACGCAGCTACTTCATAATAGTCTATCTGGAATAGTGTAAAAAGTGTCTTTTTGTATGTATGCTTGTGCCTTCAAATCAGTGGTGAGTTTCAAATTTTTTACTACCGGTTTTGTGGGCATGGCTTGGTAGGCATGGCAAGGCTTGGTGGGCGTGGCTTGGTGGGTGTGGCAGGGGAAGGATACTGTAAAATCTCCATTCCCTCCCCACTCCAGGGGAAGGATACTGTAAAATCTCCATTTCCTCCCAATCAGCTGCGACTCAGGAGGCAGAGAATAGATGGGGGTGGGGTCAGTCAGAATTTTTACTACCGATTCTCCGAACTACTCAAAATTTCTGCTACCGGTTCTCCAGAACTGGTCAGAACCTGCTGAAACCCATTTCTGCTTCAAATCAATGTTGATTCCTGGCCACTGCCCAGACAAGTCCCTGGAGTTTTCTTGGCAAGATTTTTCAGAAGTGGTTTGCCACTGTCTCCTTCCTAGGGCTAAGAGGAAATAGAAATAGAAATAACTTTATTGTCATTTTTTTTTTTAATTTGATTTATATGCCGCCCTTCTCCGAAGACTCAGGGTGGCTTACAATGTGCTCAGCAATAGCCTTCATCCTTTTGTATATTTATACAAAGTCAGCTTATTGCCCCCACAACTGGGTCCTCAATTTACCTACCTTAGAAAGGATGGAAGGCTGAGTCAACCTTGAGCCTTGGCGAGATTCGAACCCTGCAGTAATTGCAGGCAGCTGGTCTTAATAACCAGCTTAATAACAGGGTGCCTTAAACCCCTGTACTACCAAGGCTCTTGGTATACACAGTGTGTATACACACTGTGTATACACAGTATACCCATACAACGAAATTCACTTAACACCCAAAGACCAGGTCCAACACACATAACAATCCCCAAACACACTCCCACCCACCACAATTCTCCACCCCTAAACCACCCAAACATCCACACAACAGACCAAGTAATACTGTCCAACATTTCACTGATGGTTGCCCTTTAGTTCATTGTTGAGTGCAATTATGGCTCTTGGATAAAAGCTATTCAGAAAACGTGTGGTCCGAGTTTTAATTGTTCTGTATCTTCTGCCAGAAGGCAACAGTCCAAAAAGATTATAAGCAGGATGGGAAGAGTCTCTGAGAATGTTATGCAACTTCCTCAAACAGTGAGATTCGAAGATGTCATCCAGGGCTGGTAGCTGGAGCCCAATGATATTCTGGGCAGTTTTAATGATTCTCTGTAGAGCTTTTTTGTCTGCTGCAGAGCTGCTCCCATACCATGCAAGAATGCCATATGTCAGGACACTCTCAATGGTGCTGCGATTGTAGGGCAGAAGTAGATGCTGGCCCAAGCTGCCTAAAATGAGACTAGAACTCACAGACTTCCAATTCCTATCGTGAACCTTCACCTCTACATCAAACTGCTCAAGAAACATTGTCCCTGAGATAAAATCAATCCAGGTTTATACAAGATCTCATTATATATGCAGGTATGTATCTATTTATATAAAAAGATAAGGTAAAATAAATGCTACATGAAATAAGGAACTAGAATTTCAACCTTTGCCAAAGCAAAAATCAATGTTCAGAGGTGGGCTTCATATAATTTAACAACCAGTTCGCCCAGCACCGAAAATGTAAGCGCGCGTGGCTTGCACACATGTGTGCAGCTTAGAAAACATGGCTAAATAGAATGGCATAGCACCGGGGCAGGTGGGGGGGGCCACCCACAGGTTGTAACTACCGGTTCACCTGAATTGGTCTGAACCGGCTGAATCCCACCAGTATAGCTATTGCTTTTGCAAAGCAATTTTTAAGAAATGTAAAATAGATTTCATCTCATCTAGAAGCGAACTAAATTCACCAGAAAATTTTAGGTTATTGGAACGTTGAAAGAAATATTAATTTTTAAAATGGCTTAGGCCCGGGGTATCAGCAGGATCATCTCCTGCTTTCCTCCCACCGTCCGGTGCGCTCACACAGAGCGGGCCTCCTCAGGGTGCCATCAGCCAGACAATGTCAGCTGGCGGCCCCCAGGGGGAGAGCGTTCTCTGTGGGAGTGCCGACCCTCTGGAATGGGTTGCCCACCGGCCTCAGGACAGCCCTGGACCTCCTCTCCTTCCGCCGTGAATTGAAGACGTGGCTTTTTCACCAAATGGGCTGAATCCATAGGGGTGACTTCAAATAATTTTAATAATTTTTAATTGATTTTAATTTAATTTTAAACTGATTTTAATTGTTTATGTAATTCTTTGTTTTGTTTTGTCAGCCGCCCTGAGTCCTACGGGAGAAGGGTGGCATATAAATTACATAAATATATATGAATATAATATATAATATATATTTCATGTGGGCAATGTAAGAATTTTGAGAGTTCTCTGATTCATATGATTTGGTCATGACCTTTTACAGGGCCTTTTTTGACTTCAAGTCAATTGCATATCTAAAGATAACACTATGGGAAATTTTAGAACTTTTTAAATCTAAATGTGATGCTGAATGACAGTTTCCAAATAGAGATGTTAAATTTCATAATGAACTTTGAGTCAGAAAACTGATTCTGTGGTCTAAAGGTTTTGCCCAAACATTTTAATGCTTTATGTCTGTCTGGGCAACTTTGTACGGTTACAATATTTCCCAATAATGCTTTATAGAAGAACTGCTGATTTTGTCAAAATTAATTTATTCTACCTTCACCATTCAATTTTCTTTGAAATAGCCGTTTTTAATTTTTTTGGGGGGAGACTTTTTAATTATCTTAGTGCCGAGATTATATCTTTTCCTCAAAGTTTGCCTTGATCTTATTATTTCCCAATTTTCTTTCCTTCAAATTCTTCGCGTTTGCTGATATCAGCTTGTAATTTATTGATCTTTCCCTCTAATTGAATCTTCCATTTTCGAAGATTGATTTTGTTGCTTTTGTTTTACCGTGCTGTATTCTAGCGCTGATGTTATCATTGCTCTGTACTATAAATTAGTTGATTGCTATTGTGTTCGTTTCAGCATTTTTTTTTTTTACAAGCAAAGTTGCGTCTTTCAGAAGTTTTGATAGCCCTTTTCTCCTCACATCTTTCAATGGTAGAAGACTTCAGGAAGAAGATGAAGACATTTTGCTTCTTACCCAAGAAGCTTCATCAGTTGTGAAAATCTGTTCTGACCTAGGCTTCCTGAGAAAGCATAAATCACAATTTTAGTCCCAAAAAACCTCTTTTATTGAGAGAGCTGTGAATTATGTTCATTCACAGCCCGTAATGAGTCCCAAGCAGTTTGTGAATAGTCCGACAGAAGTCTGCCACAGTCTTTCGGGATAAGGCTGATAAGCACCCACCTTCATCTCCCTTGAAATGCTGCCAAATACCTAATTGCCAATTAGCTTTGCAAGGCCAAACGGAGCACAAAGTCAAAATGGAGCTTCAGAATTTAAACCGACCAGAACAAACAAAGTTGCTTCCTGCAAAGGCTCATGTCCCTTTGCTCCACCTTTATGTCTTATGGGAGGGGCCAATCATCTCCAAGCCTTACTCCCGAGTTGCCCCTTTTGGCTTAAATGTTCTTGCCTTCTGGCAGCTCTGCGCATGCGTGCACTGGGAACAGGCTCCCCCTGTTCCTCTGCCTTGCTGATGTCACACTCTGGAGGCTCCGGAGTCCACACATAATTCCCAGATGGCCCTGGCCCCATCTCTGCCTCCGATGCAGAGCCCTCATCTGAGCCTTCCCCAGACTCCATGTTCCTTCCCAGACTCCTCACTGTCTGACTCTGCTGCCGGCTCCGGAGACCGCCGGTGGACCACAACATAATCACTTTTGATAGCACTTTTCTCCTCAGGTCTTTGAATGTAATGCTGAAGCGATGATGCTATTGTAGCAATGAGTCAGCAGGGTTATTTGACTGCTACCACTTTAAGAGGCTGTAATATAAGAGAGGCCCTGTGAGGGCATATAGCTCTCTCTGTGTGCTTCCATGCTATAGTTGCTGATTGATTGCCTCACTTTGCCTAGTACATGTATGTATATAGTCCTTGTAGATAAACCACTATTTGAAAGGCAAACCTGTTTACTGTATTTTTCTCCTGGGTTGTCTCAAAATAATCACACTGTGCGCACTCCAACATTTTTAATGTCACTCTTGAGGTTAGGAAAAAGCCATACACAATTCTCAAATTCAATCCAACCCTGATTGCAATCCAGATTCATCTTATGTTGCAACATCGTCAACCTTGTCACTCTAAGTTGAGTATTGGGTGATTATTATCAAAAACATCTTGACATCTCTCAAGATGGTATATCATTACTTCTTTAAAAGCAGTAGAGGCGTTTCCATCCCCCACAACCCCTCTTAGAGATTAATGTACGTCTGGAGCTACTTGGTTCCCCCCTTTCCTATTGAAGGTAATCAGTTACCTTCGATAAACCATTATGGACAAGAATGTCAGCATCCACAGATTGTAGAGGCAGAACGTGATCCCATAAATTAGAAAATCAACACACTTAAGGCTCTATATTGATCCTGGTATCTAGAGTCACAGTGAAGATGGATGTTTTGACTCAATGCCTCGCAAATTCATTGCAAAGAGATTCTAAGGGCAAAAATATACTATTAGCTGGGCAGATGATAACATAGAGAATACACAAACACACACACATTTTCAGTATCAATCTTCATCTATCTCTGACATAGCAAATTCTTAGAACCCTTCTTCTGCCTGAGGAGTTTCTCTGGGCATCCTGATCTTTGCTGATTCAATACATAAATTAGATTCAGACAATTGATCAAATGACTTGAATCAGACCCCTGAACTAAAGTTTTGAATGGCCTTATCTTCTGTGAGTAAATTACACAAACTCCTGCTACAGACTTTGTTTAAAATCCATGAAAATGAAGTCAGAGGTAGAATGTATTGTCTTTTCATTGAAATTTCAAGGGAACTAGATTCCCGAAAGAAGTCCTCACGCTCATCGCATAAGTTGCAGCGAACAGTGAGATGGATGATGGAACTTCTTAACTGTTAGAGGCTTAACCTTAGGATTGACAGCTGTTTGGGTGGTTTTGACTGAGATGCATGGTCTCAGCGAATCCATCTGGTGTTCATTCATGATCTCCTGGCTTTTCGGTCTTAGCCAGCTGTCACCATGGCACCCTGCCTTCTGACATGTCAGCCTGGTTGCTAAGATGTAGCTTCCAAGCAAATATGAGTTTAAATGACTGAGCGGTGTCATTTATGAGACCGGATATTCCTTTATGACGGGGCTATGAAAATATATTTTAATACGTTGTATAGATTTCAGATAATTTATTTATCGTATCTCTAATTCCCTTTCAGTCCTGCTTGCACATTCAGGGGACAATCTTCTAGAATGGAATAGGTACGGGAGCCAATATGACGGAGTGGCTAATGTATTCAGCAAGTGTAAGGATTGCCTCTCCTTCCAACTTAAGAAAGTAAAAACTCTTGAAACATAGTATTTCAAAAGGAACCTTTTATTGAGCAGAAGTGACAGCAATGGATTCAAAGCAACGTCTGAATACCCTTAGGCAAGACAAGTAGGATTAAAGCAGTAGAGACCCCTCCCTTAAGCCAGAATGCAGATTTTAGCCAATACACAAGTGTGAAGATGTTTTCCTTACCAGCTGCCCTGAGAACCGGATAAACATGTATTCACATCGTTATTCTCCATTATCCTTTAAAGCAGTGGGTCTCAACCTTCCTAATGCCGCGACCCTTTAATACAGTTCCTCATGTTGTGGTGACCCCCCAACCATAAAATTATTCCTAAAACCATTGAAAATATGTGTTTTCCGATGATCTTAGGCGACCCCTGTGAAAGGGTCGTTCGACCCCCAAAGGGGTCCCGACCCACAGATTGAGGACCACTGCTTTAAAGCGAAACAGCCCACATGGCTGTCATAAACATTCCTCAACGTTAAGAAGATCTCAGGGCACTTTGGCGCCAGGATATAGGTTGTAAAATATCTGTTGACACAAGCAATGCTAGTAAATCGAATTCAATTCTCCCCCTTCTCCCAATTGAATGGCAGTATCACTTTTAGGAATCACATTCCAGACATACCTCTCTCAAGGCTGTCTCCCAGGGCTACCCACAGTGGCCAGAGGGGAGTGATCTCTACAACTCATGAAATTTCTCCATTGGTGAATGTGACTGATGACACGCCATGGGGGGAGGGGTGAAACAGGTTCAAGTCTGGACCGTAAATTATGTGGGGTCAGAGTTGGCTTTATTTGGAATGTGCCAATATGATGCTCCTAATAAATAGCTGAATTTCTTTTGAAGCTTGGCTCGAGGCTCATGATTTAATTAGGACCTCCGACACCAACCTTGTTTTTTTTTTGTAAGCTTACTTGGAGAACACTTTTACTTGGCCATGAGGAAAAGCCAAAATCCTCCTCAAATCGGACGGTTTTGCTTCTAAGTATATATTCATGGGATTACACCAACAGTTTTACTTGAAAACAAAACAAAACAAAAAATAGTTAAAAGAGGCAAAATGTATTGTGAGTGCAGTTCTTGTCACATGCTAATAATGCTCCTTCATTTACCCTTGTAGATTAAATTGTTTCTCAGTATGATGTGAGTGGCATCCAGACAGTGTTTGGGAGAATTTTGACAAGAGAGTAACTTTTAATTAATACAGTTGAGCTTTACTGTGTAGATTTAGGAAGAAGAAATATGCCATTTTGACAATAGAGCTGCTTGTATTCATCTGACAGGCTTGATTCTAACCCAGATATCTGTAGTCCTGGCTTTGTTTTATGGTGATGTGGGACGCATTTTGTGTCCAACTCTGATTTACTTTTCATCTGGAAAACAAGGATTGGATGCTAGACGTTTGACTAGTTCTGCAATCCAATTGGCGTATATATCTAGAGATAATTGCTTATCCAAAAATCTCACTAGACATGCCTTTGAGGAGTTATGTTTACACTCCATTATTCATTTCATTCTAATAATAGTATAATATCCATACTTGTATCTCATTAGGAACTATTATTTTTAGAAATTCTCTATTTCTACATAGAAAAGGTTATGAGCTGGAAAGCCAGAATATGTAAGACAGAGTTGTCAAGCACAAGGGGGTTGTGGGTTGGATGCAACCCACGATGTGGTCAGATGCGGCCCATGGGGCTGTCCTGGAAAATGTAAGGGGCTGGCCTGCATTGCTTCAGCCTGGTCTACCCAATGAGGCTTTGGCCCGGTCTACCCAATACGGAAGTACAGGCAGGATTTTGAAGAGGCAGAGGAACTAGAGATCAAATTGCCAACATATGCTGGATCATGGAGAAAGCTAGGGTGTGCCAGAAAAACATCTACTTCTGCTTCATCCTTGTCACTGTTGTTGTGGCTCCGTTGCCTGAGCCTGGGCTATCAACAGATGCAGACTCTGAGAGTGAGGGAGAGGAGTTGGAAAGGCCTCCCTCTCCAGGACCCTCCTCTCTGGCAATGCCTCCGGAGGACACCGAAGGCCAAGAGATAGGCCCAGAGCCAAGCAAGTCCCTGCAGCCACAGGTGGACAGCGATGAAGTAGATAAGTGCTGGCTGGATCCTCGGCAGCGGCGCAGGGAGAAGCATGCGCAACAGAGGGGAAGGCATGCCAGAGATTAGCTGAGTCACTGGACCACACCCCACAGGGTATAAATGTGGGTGTGGTGGCCAGTTCAGTTTGTGACGAGCAAAAACTAGAAATAATCCCTGATCTCTGCATTACTGGACTTCTGCCTGCCTTGTCGGACTGCATTTGGACTAATCCTTGTATTGTTGAAACTTTGCCTGCTTTATCGGAATGCTTGCAGTCTAATCTTTGTTTTGTGTGAGTAAAGTCTGAATTGGCAGCTAGCCACTGGGTTGCTGCCAGCTTTATCTTCAAAGATTTTGTCGTGTGACTTATTAACTCCGGGCCGTCTGTGGAGGTGCGTGTGTGGGACGGGGACAGAACAACTGTGTTATGTGTTTGTCAACTGAGCTTCCATTCTAAGACTTACGGTAGCCTGCCAGAGACCCTTATCACATCTCTGTAGCAACAGAGATAAAACTGTCTTGTGATTTTTGAGCTACTGCGCATGTCTACATTTTTTTCTTTTCTAACTTCTAACTTTTTCTTTTGTCCGTCTGTGTTATAGAACTGCTGGTAACAATGTAGTTAGTAAGTTTGTTTTATTTTTTTTATAATAAAATGTTTCTTAGAATATATTTCGGGTTTTCTTTCTTTAAAATATACAGCATGGAAAACAAGATCTATCCGTCTTTAATCAAGTGCAGTTACCCCGGGGGGGGGGGGGAGTATTGAAGCTGATTTATGCTCTGGCAATCCTGTCCTAAGATTAGGAATATTTGAGGCAAGATTAAAAAATGGTTGGCAGAAGATAGAAACAAGGCAGAAGATAGAAAGAAAGCTGGAATTGTTTCTCCTGGGTATTCTGGAAGAGAAAATGCAGGAAAGTATACAATATATCATATTACACATACTAACGGCAAGTAGAATTGTGATAGCACAAAATTGGAAACAATCAGACACCCCTCCAGATGAAATCATAACAAAAATATATATACGAATATGCAGAGATGGATAGATTATCTATGGAAATGAAGGAGAGGGAGGACATTGAGTACTATTTAATATGGAATAAATGGTATTCCTGGCTGGAGAGTAAACATAAAATTTAAGGGATGTTTTTGTTATGAGATCGAATTGTAAATAGAAATCAAGATAATTTAAACAAAGATGTAAGTTTAAGATAGAGCTATTTAGAAGGAGAATTTGTGTAAAGAGGTTAAATAGGTTAGAGATACCGATGCAGAAAAGTTGTTATTGGTATTGAAATTTTGATATGTCTGTTTTTGGTTGTTTATATTTTTTGTTTTTGTGTATGTGTGTGTGTGTTTTTCTTGCTTTTTTTGTGTATTATGTTTCTTTTTGTACTGTGTATTTTAATCTTTGGAAATTTAATAAATATTATTTTAATAGAAAAAGATCTTACCTCTTGCCACACTGCTGGTGTTGGAATGCCCCGCCTCCAATCTTTGGGACTCTGCTGTGTGTAATCGCACACATCTTTCAGTTTGGGCATGCGTGCACAGTTTGGGCACTCGGTGTCTAAAAGGTTCGCCATCACCGCCCTATATCATTTCAGATAAATGGTTGTCCAATCTCTGAAAAACCTCCATTAATGGAGCAAACACAACTTCTGAAGGCAAGCTGTTCTACTAATTGCTCTAATCATCAGGAAATTTCTCCTTAGTTCTAGGTTGGTTCTCTCTATGCTTAGTTTCCATCCATTGCTTCTTATCCTGCATTCAGGTGCTTTGGACAATAGTTTGACTCCCTCTTCTTTGTTGGCAATCCCTTAATATTGGAACACTGCTATCATGTCTCCCCTAGTCCTTCTCTTCATTAAACTTATTTTCTGGGTATCCAGATACATGCCATCAATCAATCAATCAATCAATCAATCAATCAAATTGATCCTTCAAGCAGCTTCTGATTCAGAAAAGCGTTTTTCCCAGAAATGAAAAGTGGCATGAATGCTTTCAGGAAATTCAAAGTGATTTATTTATTTAAATCTCCAGATCTCTCCCAGATCTTGGACTGCAAGAGGGAAAGCTGGAGCTAAGAACTCACTCATCCCCAAGCACCTTTGCTTAAGGCTGTTTTTTTAATGTAGTGGGAAGTCTGCTTAAAGTAGATCGACAGAAATCAATGAATTTTTAATTAACAATATAAGTCTGCTATAAGTGTGATTACATTTAATACTACTCAATCAGTATTTTAATGCATAGGGAGATTTGTTATTGGCGCCTTTATCAAAGCATGGTTCATTAGATGCTGAAATGCATAATAAAACACCTTTTTGTTATTTCAATATTATAACTCAGCACACCTTGTTGAATTTAGATTTAAAAATTTTCCCTGTTTCCTGTGGTCCAAATACTGGAAGACTGCTATCATGTCCCCCACTAATCCTTCTTTTCTCTAGACTAGCCAAATCCAAACTCTGCAGCCACTCTTCATATGTTTTAGCCTCCAGGCCTAGAATAGAATAGAATAGAATAGAATAGAATAGAATAGAATAGAATAGAATAGAATAGAATAGAATAGAATAGAATAGAATAGAATAGAATAGAATAGAATAGAATAGAGAATTAGAGTAGAGTAGAGTAGAGTAGAATAAAGAATTAGAGTGGAGTGGAGTGGAGTGGAGTGGAGTGGAGTGGAGTGGAGTGGAGTGGAATGGAATGGAATGGAGTAGTGTAGAGTAGAGTAGAGTAGAGTAAAGTAGAGTAGAGTAGAGTAGAATAAAGAATTAGAGTAGAGTAGAATAAAGAATTAGAGTAGAGTAGAGTAGAATGGAGTGGAGTGGAGTGGAGTGGAGTGGAGTGGAATGGAATGGAATGGAGTAGAGTAGAGTAGAGTAGAGTAGAGTAGAATAGAATAGAATAGAATAGAATAGAATAGAATAGAATAGAATAGAATAGAATAGAATAGAATAGAATTCTTTATTGGCCAAGTGTGATTGGACACACAAGGAATTTGTCTTGGTGCATATGCTCTCAGTGTACATAAAAGAAAAGATAAATTCATCAAGAGTCATAAGCTACAACACTTAATGATAGTCATAGGGTACAAATAATCATCTTAGTTGTTCTTCTTTGCACTTTTTCCAAAGTCTCCAAAGTTTCCAGTGTCTCAACATCTTATTTGTAATGTAAAACCCACAACTTCTGAAGGCAAAGCTGTTCCACTCATTAATTGTCCTCACTGTTAGGAAGTTTCTCCTCAATTCCAGGTTGCTTCTTTCCTTGATTAGTTTCCATCCATTATTTCTTGTCTTGCCCTTTGGTCAAGGGTGAAAACTACTTACCTTCCTTACCGGTTCGGAAGTGCACGTGCCACACATGCGCAGAGGGTTAAAAAATACATTACTTCCTGGTTAAAACCAGAAAGTAATGATATCCGGGTGGGTGGGCGGAGCCTTGCACCACCATCGCTACCGGTTCTCTGAATCACCTGCCACAATTTTTTTTTTATTTTTTTTTTGGTTTAATTTATATGCCGCCCTTCTCCGGAGACTCAGGGCGGCTTACAGTGCGTTAAGCAATAGCCTTCATACTTTTGTATATTTTTATACAAAGTCAGCTTATTGCCCCCACAATCTGGGTCCTCAATTTACCTAC
This sequence comes from Pituophis catenifer annectens, assembly GCF_029215685.1. Taxonomy (NCBI): domain Eukaryota; kingdom Metazoa; phylum Chordata; class Lepidosauria; order Squamata; family Colubridae; genus Pituophis; species Pituophis catenifer. The sequence goes on from NW_027256888.1 coordinate 6,664,566, forward strand.
CTTAGAAAGGATGGAAGGCTGAGTCAACCTTGAGCCTGGTGGGATTTGAACTTGCAGTAATTGCAAGCATCAGATGTTAATAACAGTGCATTAGTCCACTGTGCTACCAAGGCTCTGGTTCCAATTGCTACTGGTTCACCCAATCCGATCTGAACCAGTGGTAACACTGGTTGAAACATACCACTGGGGTGGGCCCACCCCACCCGCAGTCACCGCTACCAGTTCACCCAAACTGATACGAACTGGCTGAATACAACCTCTGTTCCCTTTCTCCAATATAACCTACTTTCTTTCTGCTGCATTAATCTGATATAGATCCCCTTAATCAATTTAATCCAGTCACTCTTATCCTTCCATCAAAACATTATAATATAATCCCTTTAACAGTGCAAATAAAATTATATTACAGCGGTTATCATATAATTAATTACTATATTTACTTGCTCAATTACCTATATGTTTTCGGAGATTAAAAAGGCACAAGATAATTTACGGAAGCTGAGTTCCACATCCAGCTACCTCCAGAATTGTCTGTTTATGAAACACAAGAGAGAAGGGACCTTTTAAACATAATGGGTTGGGATGCTGAAAAAAATAGAATGCGAAACATGCAAAAACTGAATTTGCCAGCCATGAAAAGAATCTTTTTTTTAAAAAAAAAAGTTTTTTATTAATAATACAAAATTAAAAAAACATTGGACATAGATATGACATCACTGGTTTCAAACATCTTCCATCACTTTACAATAATATTAGTATTCATATAAACATATAGTTCTTAATCTTTGATCATTATTTAAACATAATATGATATTAATACTTTTTCCCTTATTTCTGTATATTTATTTATCTCTTAAACACACATTTATCTATAATAACATCTATATTTTTGTTCTAATACTATACATTTGTCTTGGCTACCCTCTTGTTATCTATCCAATCATAAAATTGTTCCCAGATTGTGTAGTGCTTAGTTTCGCTTTTATCCTTGAGTTCCAAAGTGAGTCTGTCCATTTCTGCGCAGTTAAAGATTTTCAGTAATATTTCCTCTTCAGTTGGAATATCTTTCTCTTTCCATTTTTCAGCGAAAGCTATTCGTGCTGCTGTGAGTATATACAGTAATAAATAATTTGTATCTTTCTTATATATTTTTTTCTATAATTCCCAGTAAGAAAAAATCCAGTTTGACGTCTATATTTGTTGACAAAATTTCTTCCAGCCAGTTCTTTAGTAGATTCCAAAATTTTTGCACCTTTGGGCATGTGGTGGGAATGCCCAAAGGCATGAAAAGAATCTTAAAGGCATATTAGGCATACAAACTTAATGTTTTTACTTTGAGCATTTCTATCTCTTTTTCCACCAACAGATGGCATTCACTGTGGCTAATAAAACTAAAACAGAGCCTGTGAAGTCCGATTTAACAAACAAGCGAAATATGATTAAAACAATATCCAAAGATATATATAAACATATTAGAGGTTCTTGCCTTAATCAGGGTCAAGAGCAACAAATAGGAAAATGTGCTTATGCACAGAAAGAAGAGAGGAGAGGAGAGAAGAGGAGAGGAGAGGAGAGGAGAAGAGAAGAGAAGAGAAGAGAAGAGAAGAGAAGAGAAGAGAAGAGAAGAGAAGAGAAGAGAAGAGAAGAGAAGAGAAGAGAAGAGAAGAGAAGAGAAAACAGGAACAGATAGATGAAAATATATCCATGTCAAGTTTAACTTCTAGTGATAAACATTTTATTTGAAACAAAATAAACTCCTCCTCCTCCTCCTCCTCCTCCTCCTCCTCCTCCTCCTCCTCCTCCTCCCCCTCCCCCTCCCTCTCCTCCTCCTCCTCCTCCTCCTTCTTCTTCTTCTTTCTTCTTCTCCTCCTCCTCCTCCTCCTCCTCCTCCTCCTCCTCCTCCTCCTCCTCATCCTCATCCTCATCATCATCATCACTTTTATTGTATTCCATCATGAATCCATAGGGAGTATAAAAATAAAGCAAATAAATAAGGTAATAATTTTATTTTTGGGAAGTTGCATAGTCTCTCTCACACACATACACACACACACACACACACACACACACACACACACAGTGAATTATTGTAATAAAATGATTTGGACTTTTATAATTAGCATTTATGATTGAAGGGAAGTTGGAGCTGCAGATGACACTGAATTTTTGTTGACACATTAATATGTTGGTGGAAGAATACAAAACCAAAAAAAAAAAAAAGAACCCTTTAGAAGAGACATTTTAAAGGGACCTTTAGAATCTCTCTTCTAAAGAGCAGACACAGCATTTGCTTTAAACAGCTAACCACCATAAGGCATACCTTGGGGCAGTGGTGGGCTGCAACTGGTTTAGCAACCAGTTCTGTGACGCGCTTGTGCGCAGAGTTCAAAATACAGCAATTTGAAGCTCAGCTGCTTACCTTCTAAGGCAGCCCCGGTAAGTAGAACAGTGGAAGCACGGAAATCAGCTGCGCCACGCGAATCAGCTGAGCCAATTGAACAATCAGCTGATTGTTGGAACTACCGGCTTGCCCGAACTGGTCCAAACTGGCAGCAGCCCACCACTGGCTTTGGGATTGGATCAGTGGTGGGTTTCAAAAACTTTTATTACTGGTTCTGTGGGTGTGGCATTGCTTGGTGGGCGTGGCTTGGTGGGCATGGCAGGGGAAGAATACTGTAAAATCTCCATTCCCTCCCCACTCCAGGGGAAGGATACTGTCAAATCTCCATTCCCTCCCCAATACAGGGGAAGGTTACTGCAAAATTCCCATTTCCTCCCAATCAGCTGGGACTCAGGAATCAGAGAATAGATGGGGCCGGGGCCAGTCAGAATTTTTACTACCGGTTCTCCGAACTACTCAAAATTTCCGCTACCGGTTCTCCAGAACTGGTCAGAACCTGATGAAACCCACCTCTGGATTGGATATTAAATCCTATTATTTCTCTGTAACTTTACATTTCTTTTACTTATGAAAGATCACTATCCATAAATTCACTTTCTGCAATAGATATTTATTTCTTGCGAACAGATTTTCATTACTTATTTAAATCGACAAAATAGCCAAAGGACAATTTCTGGCTTATTTTAAAATTTCAAACACTCAGTTCTCAAACAGTATGCAGTCTCAGAGAGGAATATAATTCAATGGCCTTTCTCTAAAATAAACTAACAAGCCATAGGTGACCTGCGTCATCCCTCAAATGGAAGCCCACTAAAATAACATTATCCTGGTTCTCAGGATCATCATCTTCATTTAACGATTCCACAATCCCTAGCGGAGTGGAGTCTGGGCAGCGGAATGGAGCTAGCAGAGTGTTTACTGTCTGGATGCCCTTCCTGACGCCAATGCAGAGATTTGTTCAGCAGATATATTCCCATTGTGCCTGGAGAGAGAAATATCTGCCTCTACCTAGGATCAAACTTAACCTAGCATCCTGATTGTGAGTTCAATTGTGAGAGCTCCACCTCTAGGCCACCGCACTACTCCCATCCTGGTTCTCAGGATGATAGGCTGTAAACTTTTATTGTGTCAAACAAAGCATTGGGTTAACCGATGCTTGTAGGTTTCTATGGATCCGATTTGTGATTTGGGACCAGAACTGAACTTCATCTTTTTCTGTTTCTTATAAATCCCCCTGTCCAGGATTAAAAGAAATACAGATAGTCCTCAACTTATGGCCACCAGAGCCCAACATTTCTATTGCTAAGCGAGATATTTGTTAAGTGAGTTTTGCCCCATTTTACAACCTGGCTTGTCACCGTTGCTGAGTGAATCACTTGCAGTTATTAAATCACGAACATGGTTATTTAAGCGAATCTGGTTTCCCAATTGACTTCGCTTGTCAGACGGTCACAAAAAGTGATCGCTTGAGCCCAGGACACTGGAACCATCATAAATATGAGCCAGTTGCCAAGCATCTGAATTTTGATCACATGACATCTTGCAATGGTTGTAAGCAGGGGTGAAATGCTTCCGGTTCGGACCGGATCACCTGATCCAGTAGCGATGGCGGCGGGTGGTTCGGAAAACCGGTAGCAAAAATCCCTGTGCCCCCCCCATTTTTTTTTTATTTGATTTATATGCCGCCCTTCTCCGGAGACTCAGGGCGGCTTACAGTGCGTTACAGTGCTGAGCTGCATGATGATCAGAGGCTTTTTTTTTTACTTTTAAAAGCATTTTTTCTACAACCTCTTCCAACGAAAATATGTTTTTAAAAGTAAAAAAAAAAAAAAAAGCCTCTGATGATCATGCGGCTTAGCTGGGATCGTCAGAGGCTTTTCAAAGCATTTTTCTTCAGCCTCTTGGCCGAAGAGGTGGTTAAAAGAAAAATGCTTTGAAAAGTCTCTGATGATCCCAGCTGAGTTGCCTGATTGTCAGAGAGGCTTTTCAAAGCATTTTTTTTAAAAAGCCTCTCTGACGATCCCAGCTGAGTTGCCTGATTGGCAGAGGCTTTTCAAAGTATTAGAAAAAATGCTTTGAAAAGTTAAAAAAAAAAAAGTTGGCCACGCCCACCCAGTCACATTACCTCCTCCCCCCAAGCCATACCACAGAACCGGTAATAACAAATTTTACATTTCACCCCTGGTTGTAAGTGTGAAAAATCATCATAAGTCACTTTTTTCAGTGTTGTTGTAGCTTTAAACAGTCGCTAAATGAATTGTTGTAAATCAAGGACTACCCTAAGACTGAGGATTGGGCATTTTCAGAAGCCAAGAAGCATTCATTGACCAAGTTCCACCTGTATGTTGTGCCTCAGTGAGATAATGTCTTTTATTTTTACCTTTTATTAAGTTCTTCCAGTGCGTGATCTTGAAGTGATGTGGTGCTGGAAATGTGCTAATTGGTAGCAGAGGAGAAAAAAAATGGCACTCAGCACGTTTCAGATTTGTCATTTTCACTCATGTTTGACTCCTTATTCGGAAATGTCTGGATAGAGTGCTCAGTTTACATTAACCAACATCCAGGGGTGACATTGGCATGGTAATGTCTAAATCTGCAAATGCTGGACACATTTCACTTACCTTCATGAAATTCTATACGATAATTGATGTTCGTGCACAAGCACAAGCCAATCCATAGAAATATATTTCTAAAATATGTTTAATTTTTATTCCCCAGATGACAAATTGCAGAATGGCTTTAAGAAAACAAGATTTACTTACTGCTGACTGGCATGATGTGTTTTAATTTTTACACACACACACACACACACACACACACACATATATATATCACCTTATAAAAAAATAAGGTTTTTTTAGTTTTTATAACACACTTGGCCAATAAAGAATTCTATTCTATTTCTGTTTCTGTTTCTATTTCTATTTCTATTTCTATTTCTATTTCTATTTCTATTTCTAGTTCTAGTTCTAGTTCTAGTTCTAGTTCTAGTTCTAGTTCTAGTTCTAGTTCTAGTTCTAGTTCTAGTTCTGTTCTGTTCTGTTCTGTTCTGTTCTACTCTACTCTACTCTACTCTACTCTACTCTTCTCTACTCTATTCTATTCTATTCTATTCTATTCTATTCTATTCTATTCTATTCTATTCTATTGTCTCCTAATTCTAATTCTAATTCTAATTCTAATTCTAATTCTAATTCTATTCCACTCCACTCCACTCCACTCCTCTGTTCTGTCCCGTCCCGTCCCGTCCTGTCCCGTCCTGTCCCGTCCCATCCCATCCCATCCCATCCCATCCCATTCCATTCCACTCCTCTATTCTAATTCTAATTCTATTCTATTCTATTCTATTCTATTCTATTCTATTCTATTCTATTCTATTCTATTCTATTCTATTCTATTCTATTCTATTCCATTCCATTATTCTATTCTATTCTATTCTATTCTATTCTATTCTATTCTATTCTATTCTATTCTATTCTATTCTATTCTTTCTATTCTATTCTATTCTGAAATACATATCAGAAAGTCATTTGTTTCCTAATAATAGCCAGTTTCTTTTAGAGGTTTCTGAAAAGTTGTTTCTGCAGTATCGGAGCCGAAAGACCAAATGAGATTTTATAAGGGGAGACAATGAAAAATTAACTAATAGTTATGATTTATTGCATGCAATTTCTTCGCTATTATTTATTATAATCTCTCTGGTCAGGCCAAAATTGCTTGCTGCGTCGTTGGCATTTCTGGAAAAGCCGTTCTTTATTCGTGCAGAATTAAGTTTTTTTAAAAAAAAGTTTACCAGAAATTAAGCATTTCATAATGAATTCCCTCTTGTGAGTGTCTGCCTGCGCGCACACATGCAGCTTCAATACCTCATCATTTTGAAACAACATCCGATGGCCCCTAAAGCAATGCTTAAACGTTAATAAAGAATAAGTCGTTATGGCTGGTATCAGTCTTGGAAAGAAGGAAATAAGAACTCATTATGCAAACTGGTTGAAGTGTTCTCTGAAGCCCTGGTTGAGTTGAATTTCTGTCACCTTTTGCATGACAGCAATAACAAAGAACGAGGGAAACGGATTCCTAAAGATAATTAAGCAGTGTTGATCTTAGGACATTGTCTTTTCAATGAACTGCTGATTGCATTGTTCATAACAAAATTACCTCTGCATGACAGAATGAATTAGTGACCATCTGAACTTAACTTAGCCAAACTCAAAAGCGGAGGGAAGGGAGAAGCAATTAAAAATGCCGTCATCACTGGATCTATCGGTGAACAGCTGGTTGTATTGATAAGCAATCCTCCAGTTAAAGCTACTTTAGAAGACAATGGGACTTAATCTGCTTGCTAAGTAGCAATTAGAAAGCAATGAGAGACGGTGAAATTACTGTTATTATGATGCAAACAACTTTCAAAAGGGGTTTTTTATATTTAAAGAAATAAGGATTCATCCTGAATTGGCTTTTAAATATGGGTGGCGATAGCAGAGCTGGGAGAAGGATATTACATTTTGACAATTGGAGAAACCTAACAGAGACATAGCCAGAGATTTTTTCAAATGGGTTCTTGTAAAGCTAATTTGTTATGCCGTGGCTTGGCTCAAAATGTCATGCTATGTTTGATTGCAGTTGAGATTTGTAACTAATGTGTTTGGACACACACCGTTCCAGGATCTCTGTTGGTATGACCCAAGGAAGCATGACACTCCCTGCTCGCCTGCTCATCTTCATAAATCCAACAATGGTGAAATAATTTTTTCAGCATCCTGTTTGTGAATAAGAATGTGTTAATGTAATGCTATCATCTCCTGACTTCTTATCGTCAACAAGGATCTCTGTGGCTTGGCTACCGTTGTGGTTCACAAGCAGTTTGTGGAGCTGGCAGTGGAGTTGGACAGTGAGGAGGCTGGAGAGGAACATGGGCCAGTTCTGGAGTCTGGGGAAGGCCCAGATGAGGGCTCTGTGTTGGAGGCAGCGATGGGGCCAGGGCCATCTGGGAGTTATGTGCAGACTCCGGAGCCTCCGAAGTCAGACAGCAGAGAGGCAGAGGAACAGGGGGAGCCTGTTCCTAGTACGCGCATGCACAGAGCTGCGAGAAAGCATGGACAGTTAAAACAAAAGGGACAACAAAAGGCCAGGAGATGATTGGCCCCTCCCATAAAGCTTAAAAGAGGAGCAAAGGCATGTGGGCCCTTTGCAGGAAAGCAACGTTGTTAATTCTGTTCCCTGTCGGCATCTCTATTTGATTCTGGACTCCGTGTGGCTTTGCCAAGTAGGACTTTGGCAGCATGTCAAAGGAGATAAAGGTTGGTGACTATCCAGAAGGACTTCTCCCGAAGGACTTTTTTGCAATTAATTAGGACTCAGCTGTGAATGAACGTAATTCACAGCTGTTGCAATAAAAGAGGTTTTTGGGACTATTTGTGTGTTTTAATGACTGTCACAACAGTGCCTGGGGCGATGTTGCTCATGCCAGCAGAGAGGGCTCTGTGTGCCACCTCTGGCATGCGTGCCATAGGTTTGCCATCATGGCTCTAAGCAGCCTAACTGAATAAATAATGGAATATCTTTTTTTTTTTTATTGGCTGCTCCTGTAGCTATCCATGACTTGATGTGTATTTGGTTCTTTTTGATGATGTCGATTTGAGGTTATGGCCAAAGGAATGGTCATTCCTTTTCACATTATTGCTGTTAATAGAGTTAATAATTTAGGGTTGCTGGAATTGGGTATGTCTAGTTTCATGAAAAGAAGAAGTAGGGGTGACATGATAGCAGTGTCCCAATCTTTAAAGGGTTGCCCCAAAGAAGAGGGAATCAACCTATTCTCCAAAGCCCCTGAAGGCAGGACAAGAAGCAATGGGTGGAAACTCATCAAGGAGAGAAGCAACCTAGAACAAAGGAGAAACTTCCTAACAGTTAGAACAATTAATCAGTGGAACAACTTGCCTCCAGAAGTTGTTCCAACACTGAAAGTTTTTAAGAAGAGATTGGACAACCATTTTTCTGAAATGGTATAAGGCCGTGATGGTGAACCTATGGCACGTGTGCCACAGGTTACGTGGATCCATATCTGTGGGCACACAAGCGTTGCCCTAGCTCAGCTCCAGTGTACATGCACGTGCCGGCCAGTTGATTTTTGGGCCTTCTGATCCGACTAGAAGTCAGGAAATGGGCTGTTTCTGGCCTCCGGAAGGCCTCCAGGGAGGTGGGGAAGGTTGTTTTAGCCCTCCCCGGGCTCTTAGAAAGCCTCTGGAGCCTTGGGAGGGCAAAAAATGGGCATTCTTGTCCCACCAGAAGTTGGGAAACGGGAAATTTTCACCCTCCCCAGGCTCCAAGAAAGCCTCTGGAGCTTGGGGAGGGTGAAAAATGGCCCTACTGGGCCCACTGTGCCATTGTGTACTAAAAGCAGGGGTGTGTGGGGCGTGCGCACGTGTACGGGGTGTCAGGGTGGCAATTAATCCCATTCTGCTTTTGGGTAATTGCACCTTGATTTAGAGAAATGGATCGTGACCTTTCCTTGAAGTATACATTAAGAAAATAAACCCGAAGATATATTTTCTAAGAAAAACTCATGTATTTGTTATAAAGAAAATAAAACATCTCACTAGCTAATTAGTTACATCTTGGCAAAGCTTTCCCGGCCACCTCTTCTGGCCGGAGAACAAAGAAAGATAGAAGAAAGTGAAGGAATGTGGACATGCGCAGTTAGCTTAGAAATAAGAACTTGGCAAGCTACGGTAAGTCTGAAAGTTCAAAAATAAGAGCTCATCTGGTAAATACAAAAACTCAGTGAGACAGGGGTGGAGCTTATTGAATTATGGGTGTAGGCATGTGCGTGGGTGACCGCCCCCCACGCTCACCCCTCTTTTGGCACACGACGGCAAAAAGGTTAGCCATCACTGGTATAGGGTTTCCTGCCTGAGAAGGGGGTTGGAGTAGAAGACCCCCAAAGTCCTTCAAGGTGTCTTCCAGCTCTGTTATTCTGTGATGACTGAGAGAAATAAATGAAAACCTGAGTCAACATTTGGACAGAAGAAGTTATCATCCCTCGAAGTGTGTACTTCAAATACTGCAGGATCTCTAAATGGGAAAGCTTTTATGCAACCTCTGTCAGGCCACTCCAAATGTCACGTATCCAACTACAGATAAATGAGAATATGTAATTCCTCTGCACTGTTCAGTTTAGCTCAAAAATGACACTGCTCCCATTCAAGAAGACCCCCATTCAAGAAGGAAAAGGTTTGCAAGAGAGCTGAAGATGATAGCAATGTTTAAGGGAAAATTATCAGTGTGGCTAAGATCGACTGAGTGGTGGAAATCCATGGAGATCAGTGGTGGGTTCCTCCCGGTTCGGTCCGGTTCAGCCGAGCCGGTAGCGGTGACGATATGATGTCACCAAACCGGTTCTCCACACACCCCCGCCCTCTCACCCCCCCCATCCAGATTATTTTTACCTTTTATTTGGTCCCACCCCCAATCTATTGCTGCCTCCTGAGTCCCAGCTGATGACTAGAGGGAAAAAAACTGTTTAAACTCTTGCCGCGGGGCTTCAAAGGGCCGCCCTACAGCTGATCAGTGTTAAAAGCAAACAAATGAGTCGGGTCGTAAGTGCGAGGACTGGTCGTAAGTGCGAGGACCTTCCAGAAATGACTCTGTCCAGCTAGCCACACCCACCTAGTCACATGACCTCCAAGCCACACCCACAAAATAAGCCACGCCCACAGAACCGGTAGTAAAAAAAATTAGAACCCACCCCTGATGGAGATGTAAAAATAATGCCTGAATCCTTGGAATGTGCTTGCAGATTTATATTGTATTTGCATTACCTTGAATCTTACGTTTTTCAAGCAGCACTTCATAATTCGGTGATAGCTTTCACCCCGTTGTTTTGAGATAGATTCATTTGCAGATGAATATCCAAACAATTCAGCATCCTGGCCAACCTCAAGGATACTTGCATTGGCTGATTACACTTTTGTCAAACAAAAATTGAATATTTCTGTTGGGTCTAATAGAAGTTATTGATTTTCTTGCTGCCTTTGTGTTCTCAATTCTATTACTGTATCTTGGAGACATAGCGCGTTGTTGCTAAAAATACTGTGCCGCGTTTAAATCTTTGGGAGCCTTGGTTCAGTTGAAGCAGAAATCCAACATGGTTCTTGTTACTGGACAGTGTCAAACCCTGGCAGGGGTTTGCCATACCTGGGTGGGGAGGGGGCTCTGAGGGTGGTAATCACAACAAGAAGCAGCAACGAACGCCGGCGGCAACCCCGGCCATCTGGAACAGCTGATCGGCTGTGTGCCAGGATTGCCGCTGATCAGCTGTGTGGCGGCGAAAGTCCCAGCACCCACCCGTAGGCAGCGTCACATGACAGCGGCGTTTCCAGTCACCTGGCCCAGCTGATTGGCGGGGCACGGGGATGCTGAAAATCAGCAGATCGACGGTGGTGGTGCCAGCATGGAGCCCTGGAAAACAGCTGTTGGGAAACACCAGAAGACTGATTGCTGGGAAAGGAAAGCAGAGTCCTGACTGACTGTTCGCTGTGAAAGGATTGCTTGCTAAAGCCGGACAGTCAGTTAACGGATAACTGAGTGGTCGGGGCATGTTCAGGAGGAGAAAGGGCATGGATCCTGCCTACAAAGGATGCTGGGAGGCAGTAGCCTCCCAGTGCTGACTTTACAATGGACTTACAAACTTTATCAGAACTCAATGTGTGCTCAATTCATGGCTCCAGAGTGCTTGTGATTCTGTTGTGGCTCCGTTGCCTGAGCCTGGGCTATCGACAGATGCAGACTCTGAGAGTGAGTGGGAGGAGTTGGCAAGGCCTCCCTCTTCAGGACCCTCCTCTCTGGCAATGCCTCCGGAGGACACCGAAGGCCAAATGATAGGCTCAAAGCCAAGTACATCCCCGCAGCCACAGGTGGACAGCGATGAGGAAAATAAGTGCTGGCTGGACCCTCGCCAGAGGCGCAGGGAGAAGCGCGTGCAGCAGAAGACAAGGCGTGCCAGAGATTAGCTGAGTCACTGGACCACACCCCACAGGGTATAAAAGGGAGTGTGGGGGCCATTCGGACTCTGTGACGGACAAAGCTAATCTCTGGCGAGTGACTTTGCACCTTCGGACACAACACTTATTTGCTGTGGATTTAATTACAAACTGGACTATTCAAACTGTGTGTATTTTTGTCTGTGTTATCGGAGTAAAAGTTCTTGGCAGGCAGCTACGGAGTTGCTGCCAAGTTCCTTATCACTGACGATTGAGTGTTTGAAGAGTTTATTTAACCCTCGGCTGGCTGGTTGGGTGTGTGCGTGGTACGGGGACAGAACAGATTCTGCTTTATCCAGGTTAGGAGCTTGGACCTTTGAGAGCCAGTCTATATAGGTGAAATTCCAAGAAAATTCCCCCCAAAACCTGGAAAATGAATTGCAAGAAAAAAAACCCCAAGAAAACCTGGAAAATGAATTAGCTTAATTAAATGAATCACCTCTATAAATTGTCACATATCCCTCTATTTGAAAAAAAGCAAGCTGCAACAATGATATCTATCTATCTATCTATCTATGGTGAAATCCAATTTTTTTTTTACTACCAGTTCTGTGGGCATGGCTTGGTGGGCATGGTGTGACTTGGTGGGCATGGCAGAGGAAGGACACTGCAAAATCTCCATTCCCACCCCACTCTGGGGCCAGCCAAAGATGGTATTTGTCGGTTCTCCGAACTACTCAAAATTTCCACTACCGGTTCTTCAAACTGCTCAAAATTTCCGCTTCCGGTTCTCCAGAACCTGTCAGAACCTACTGGATTTCACCCCTGCTATCTATCTATCTATCTATCTATCTATCTATCTATCTATCTATCTATCTATCTATCTATTTGTCATCTATCTATATCAATCTATATCTATCTATACCTATCTATCCATCTATATCTATCTATCCATCTCTATCTATCATCTATCTATCTATCTATCTATCTATCTATCTATCTATCTATCTATCTATCTCTCATCTATCTATATCTATCCATCTATCCATCTATATCTATCTATCTATCTATCTATCTATCTATCTACCTATCTATCTGTCATCTATCTACATCTATCTATATCTATCTATCCATCTATATCTATCCATCTATATCTATCTATCTATCTATCTATCTATCTATCTATCTATCTATCTATCTATCTACCTACCTACCTACCTACCTACCTACCTATCTATCTATCTATCTATCTATCTATCTATCTATCTATCTATCTATCAGCTAAGTCATACAGTAAGTAATATAAACCCGTTCCCCACGAATTTCATTATTTGGCAGATGGATAGATCTACTAACCATTTTGGAGTTTCTTTTATGCAAATTAATGGTAATTAAGGGCAAAGTTGTCATCTCATCATTCATGCACAGCTAGAAGGATGTTAGAAAATGACTGAATGAATAAGTCAAGTGTTAGTGTACGCATGTATGAGTGTGACCATATGGCTTATCTTGATGTTTGGCCATTCTTTTGCCTTCTGTAGCTGTTTTAATATGTGAAAAACTGTGGCATAAGCTGTCTATATTGAAAATTCTTTGCAACGATGAAAATATACTTGTAAAACATCAATGTGCCATTTCCCCCTCCAAAAGTATCAAGATGTTTTTTTCCTAATTGTCATGAAACTCTACTTTTTATTTAAAAATGTGTCCTTTTTACTTTATAGTGGCTAAGGATAACTCTAGTCTTCATTATTTTTTCTGACTGCAGAATTCTGGTGAATAGAATAGAATAGAATAGAATAGAATAGAATAGAATAGAATAGAATAGAATAGAATAGAATAGAATAGAATAGAATAGAATAGAACAGAACAGAACAGAACAGAACAGAATTAGGAATAGGAATAGGAACAGGAACAGGAACAGGAACAGGAACAGGAACAGAAACAGGAACAGGACTAGGACTAGGACTAGGACTAGGACTAGGACTAGGATAGAATAGAATAGAATAGAATAGAATAGAATAGAATAGAATAGAATAAGGAATAGGAATAGGAATAGGAATAGGAATAGGATAGGATAGGATAGGATAGGATAGGATAGGATAGAATAGAATAGAATAGAATAGAATAGAATAGAATAGAATGAGGAATAGGAATAGGAATAGGAATAGGAATAGGAATAGGAATAGAAAATAATAGAATAGAATAGAATAGAATAGAATAGAATAGAATAGAATAGAATAGAATAGAATAGAACAGAACAGAACAGAACAGAACAGAATTAGGAATAGGAATAGGAACAGGAACAGGAACAGGAACAGGAACAGGAACAGGAACAGGAACAGGAACAGAAACAGGAACAGGACTAGGACTAGGACTAGGACTAGGACTAGGACTAGGACTAGGATAGAATAGAATAGAATAGAATAGAATAGAATAGAATAGAATAGAATAGAATAGAATAAGGAATAGGAATAGGAATAGGAATAGGAATAGGATAGGATAGGATAGGATAGGATAGGATAGGATAGAATAGAATAGAATAGAATAGAATAGAATAGAATAGAATAGAATGAGGAATAGGAATAGGAATAGGAATAGGAATAGGAATAGGAATAGGAATAGGAATAGAAAATAATAGAATAGAATAGAATAGAATAGAATAGAATAGAATAGAATAGAATAGAATAGAATAGAATAGAATAGAATAGAACAGAACAGAACAGAACAGAACAGAATAGAATTCTTTATTAGCCAAGTGTGATTGGACACACAAGGAATGTGTCTTGGTGCATATGCTTTCAGTGTACATAAAAAGAGAAGATACGTTCGTCAAGAATCATAAGGTACAACACTTAATGATAGTCATAGGGAACAAATAAGCAATTGAATCATGCTAGGAAACAATCAATATAAATCGTAAGGATACCAGCAACAAGGTTACAGTCATACAGTCATATGTGGGAGGAGATGGGTGATAGGAACAATGAGAAGATTAATAGTAATCATTTGAACAGCTAAGCAATAAAAGGCAGAATTATGAAGTATTGTGAACTGCATTCCAAAAATAGTATTTTAAAGCAGACATGACTTTTCCTAGGATTGGATGGTTATCCGGTTCTCGTAACTAAAATTTATCCTTGAAATGCAAGAATAAAAGTAAAGTTTTCAATGCAATAAAGTAGGATACAAAAAAAGAAAAAAAAATGCAACTAATGCATTCCTTCATTTTTTAAAAAATGCAAATTTGCAAACATAAGCAAAACAAAACTTATTTCTCGGTTAGGCTTCCATCTTTTTTCAGTAGAAAGACAGTTTGTAAAACATCCATAAGTACTCGGATTTAATTTGCAACTGAGATTGAATTAAGTTCCTGGTCTAGTTTAACACAAGAAATACAAAAATTCAATTTTCTATGGACTTAAGCAGAGGTGGGATTCACATTCACATTCGCCCAGCACTGCGCACACGGTCACTTCAGTCACACATGCACTGTCCGTGCATGTGTGCGACATCAAAGAACACAACAATTTGCTTGCGCATGCCATCCGTGCATGCGTGCGACATCAAACAACACAGCAATTCGTTCGTGCGCGCCATTCACACATGCATGTAGCATCAAAACCACAGCGAAATAGGACAGGATTGTGCCCAATTTTGGTCCGAACCGGCTGAATACCACCTCTGGACTTAAAACTGCACTATCATTAAATGAGTTACCAAGAAAATTAAAGTAAATTAAATATGAAGATTCGGTGAAAACGTTTTTGCAATTCTCCACTCTCCTTTCAACAAAGGGAGTGGAAGGAAAAAATACTATTTACAGTTCATTTTCGATAGTAACATAGATTTTTTTTTTTACATCATTTATTTTATGTGTATTGTATAGTTTTTGGTGTGCGGGTTTTTTTCCCCTACTTGACTACTCAAAATGTTCGCTACCGGTTCACCAGAACTGGTCAGAACCAGGGGTGGGTTCTACATTTTTTTACTACCGGTTCTGTGGGCGTGGCTTATTTTGTGGGTGTGTCTTAGAGGTCATGTGACTAGGTGGGCGTGGCTAGCTGGTCAGAGTCATTTCTGGAAGGTCCTCACACTTACGATCAGTCCTCGCACTTACGACCTGACTCATTTGTTTGCTTTTAACACTGATCAGCTGTAGGGCGGCCCTTTGAAGCCCCGCGGCAAGAGTTTAAACAGTTTTTTTCCCTCTAGTCATCAGCTGGGACTCAGGAGGCAGCAATAGATTGAGGGTGGGACCAAATAAAAGGTAAGAATAATGCAGGGGAGGGCGGGTGGGAGGGCGGGTGGGAGAACCGGTTCGGTGACATCATATCGTCACCGCTACCGGCTTGGCCGAACCGGACCGAACCGGGAGGAACCCACCACTAGTCAGAACCTGCTGAAACCCACCTCTGTGGTGTCCCACCCAACCCCACCCCGGTTCTATGCTATCCTATTTAGGCAGGGTTTTGAGGCAGGGCACATGCACAGAAGGCACACAAGGGTGCAAAGTGCATGCACGGAAGGATGTGTGAATGCACGCGCTCACATTTGTGAACTGGTAGGGAAAGTAAGTCAATACCACCCCTGGATGAGATCTGAACTTAATAACAATATACTATGAGAAAACAATTCTTCCAATATTATTAGGCTAAAACGTGAGGAAACAGGGGTGAGAAATAAACACATATTAAAAAAAAAATCACTATCCAAATTTTAACCACGTTGAATTGCAATCAAATCTGTGCGTGGCACAAAGTCCAGTGAATGTCATTTGTGGAGAATGTGAAGTCCACGGTTATATTAACCATCTGATTAAAATTGCAATTGTTACTCTTCAGGAGTGAAAATTCCTCAGCTCCAGAGCACACGCAATCTCCTACCGTCCTACCAGATGGAGTACACAACTCTCAGAGAGGCAGGTTAATGAATAATTGCCCGCCATGAGATTTCACACTTCGTATGTAATATCTCGAATCTCAGCTAGATGGACTATTGGCTTAATTGGATATGACAATATCTGAATTCAGATGACAGGAAATGAATGCTAATTACAAAGTTACTAAAGTTTCTCAAGTGAGAGATATAGATAGATACACCATCTCACAAGATTTAACATTCTCCTCTGTTCTTGCACACACACACACACACACACACACACACACACACACACAATTTGTTTATTTTCTTTCCTTTTCGTAGACTTTATGTGTATTTCTCTTTAGCCAGGTTCTTCCTACATAGACCAAGATTTTTATGCAGCCTAGTTGATTGTGCAGCCCTAGTGGATTGTGATTTCACTGAACTAGGGCTGCATAAAAATCTTGGTTTACATAGGAAGAACCTGGCTAAAGAGAAATACATACATACATACATACATACATACATACATACATACGTACGTACGTACGTACGTGTGTGTGTGTGTGTGTGTATGCATATGTATTTAATTTAATTTAATTTAATTTAATTTAATTTAATTTAATTTAATTTAATTTAATTTAATTTAATTTAATTTAATTTAATTTAATTTAATTTAATTTAATTTAATTTATCGCATTTCTATGCCACCCAACTCCCGAGGGACTCTGGGTAGTTTACAGCAAAAATAATGCAAACATAGAAAAATTGTTTAAAAAACATTGTAAAAACATTTTAAAACATTAAAAGCCCATGCACACCATTCATGGCCGGATCTCGCAAGATTGCAACAGTGAGATCCAGAAGAAAAAAGCCCAGAATCGAGTGGATGTGACTCCACTGAGCTAGGGCTGCAGAAAAAACCTTGGTTACGTAGGAAAAACCTGGCTAGAGGAAAAACACACATAAATCCTACGAAGAAGTAAGAAAACAGATATTGTACCTTTATAGGGAGGATACATGAGATGTGGGTGTGGCTTACTGATGATGGCTAACGAACCAGAAATAGATCTATGCAAAAAGTTAAAATCTCGGGTGTTTTCCCGCGTCATTATAAATAAGTTGGTTAAAATATTTAAAATCCTGGTTAAAATCCTGGTTTAAATATTTTAACCAACTTATTTATAATGACGCGGGAAAACACCCGAGATTTTAACTTTTTGCGTATGCACACCCGCGAAAACTTATTTTATATATATATATAAAAGCATGAAAGTAACATGTAAAAAATTAAACAGGCTAAAAGGAATATGTTGCATCCGATATTTATCAGAGTTTAGAAAACTAAATTTAACAGCTCTCTGAAAGCGAAGGAGGGACAAAATAATTCTATCAGGTAGAAGTAGGTAATTTAGGACTAAATGGTCAACAGCAAACAGCTCAAGTACTTAATTATTTGAATGAAGCCACTTGACCTAATCATACATCCTATTTTATTAAGTGTTGCCGCTCTCCCTAAAGCTTGAGTCCAGCACATCTCGGTTCAGAATTAAATTAGCCTCGTTTTCTTTTGCTACTACGAAAGTCTTTTGTGCAATGAATGGAGATTTATCAAAGAGAGATCTAATCCAATCGAAGAATTAAGGAGAAATTTCCTGACAGTGAAAACAATGAATCAGTGGAACTCTTTGCATTTGGAAGTTGTGAGTGCTCCATCACTGGAGAGTTTTAAGAAGAGATTGTCTGGAATGGTATAGGACCATGATGGCGAACCTATGGCACGCGTGTCAGAGGTGGCATGCAGAGACCTCTCTGTGGGCACATGCACTGTTGCCAGCTGCTCTTTTGGTTTCTGGCACACGCATACATGCTGGCCACCTGGATTTCATGCGCACTGGAGCCCCGGAAACCTGATGCTGTGACCAAGGCCCAAGTAGTGATTACCAAACAAAATTCAGTCCTCAACAAATTTATTTTATTAAAACAGCTGAGAATGAATTCATTCTCAGCTTAGTCTGGAACAAAATTCTTAATAACCAGTCCGTCGGCCTTATCGCCAACCTTTGATGTCTTTGGCAACCTGCCAAAGGCTTTTCTTGGCAAAAACCCCACAAAGTTCAAGAGACGCTGACAAGAAGCACTGGAATCAACGTTGCTTTTCTACAAAGAACCCAACGGGCTCATTGCTGCTCTTTTAATCCTTATGGGAGTGGCCAATCATCTCCTGGCCTTACTCCTGAGTTGTCCTTTTTTGCTTCAGCTGCTCTTGCCTTCCGGCAGCTCTTCGCATGCAAGCACTAGGAACAGGCTCCTCCTGTTCCTCTGCTCTCTGCTGTCCGCCTCTGGAGGTTCCAGAGTCCACACATTGCTCCCAGATGGCCCTGGCCCCATCTCTGCCTCCAATGCAGAGCCCTCATCTGGGCCTTCCCCAGACTCCAGGACTATCCCATGGTCCTCCCCAGCCTCCTCACTGTCTAGAGAATGTAAGTTTAAGGATGGAGGACAAACTCACTTGTCTTGATCCAGACTTTCCAATCAGTGAAGGGATGGGGCTAAAGCTTAATAGACAATCACCTTTTACAGAAAGGAATATTTGCAAGCTGTCTTATCCAGTTTGCCTGGTATTCCTCCTTCAGAAGAGAACCACCAGTGCTATTATATAGAGCCCACATTTTCCATAAACAAAACAAATCAAAAGAGGATTTTTTTACAAAGTTAGGTTTGCATTTATTTGTTTGTTGTTGTTTTTTAATTTGATTTATATGCCGCCCTTCTCCGGAGACTCACAGCGGCTTACAATGCGTTAAGCAATAGCCTTCATACTTTTTGTATATTTTATACAAAGTCAGCTTATTGCCCCCACAAACTGGGTCCTCAATTTACCCACCTTAGAAAGGATGGAAGGCTGAGTCAACCTTGAGCCTGGTGAGAATTGAACTCAGTAATTGCAGGCAGCTGGATGTTAAATGCTGCCTTAGGAGGCATTAGCCTCCTACGCCACTCAGGCTTTTAATGGTAGGAATGGGGAACTTACAGGATATAGTTTCCCCTGTTTGCAAATGCAAATGACTTCTGACACAGTTAAAATGTTTCACAAACAAGTGATTTGTGTGTGTGTGTGTGTGTGTGTGTGTGTGTGTGTGTGTGTGTGTATAGATAGATAGATAGATAGATAGATAGATAGATAGATAGATAGATAGGTAGGTAGGTAGGTAGATAGGATTGGTAGATTAGATAGATAGACAAGAACAGTAGATGTGATAGATAGATAGATGATAAATAGACAGGGAGAGGATGATAGATAGATAGATAGATAGATAGATAGATAGATAGATAGATAGATAGATAGATGATAGATGATAGATAGATAGATGGATGGGTAGGTAGGATCGGTAGATTAGATAGACAAGAACAATAGATGTGATAGATAAATAGACAGACAGGGAGGGGATGATAGATATAGATAGATAGATAGATAGATAGATAGATAGATAGATAGATAGATAGATAGAAAGATAGAAAGATAGATAGATGATAGACAGACAGACAGAGAGAAGATGGGCCTTCCAAAAAAGTGTTAGAGTAGGAGCCAGTCTAATTTCCAGAGGGACGGAGCCGTCACAGAGAAGGCCCTCAAAATTTCTGCTACCGGTTCTCTAGAACTGGTCAGAACCTGCTGAAACCCATCTCTGGTCCGCTTCTTTTCATCTACTGCTGTTTTGTTTTTTTTTAATCTGACCTTTTTTGGTTAGGCCATTAAGGGCTGTCTTGATCATCACATTAGCTATTAACACCAGCGGTGGGTTTACAATATTCTTAGCACCGGTTTGCCGTGCGCACACTTTGCGGACGTGCCTTCTGCGCATGCCCTCATGCACTTTGTTCATTGCATGCTTTCCGCACTTGCGTCCAGCCTCGGAAACGTGCCTCAGTAGGACGACATAGAGCTGGGGCGGGCCCACCTGTGAGTTCCACTACCGGTTCACACAAAGTGGTACGAACCGGCTGAATACCACCTATGATTAACACCAGACAAATAATCAAACAGAGAACAATATTCTAGTCAAAGAGCTACCTAGTTGATTTCCATATGGTAAAAATTTAGGAGACTGTTATGTAAAGCCATTATCAGTTAAATGTTCAGCATTGTTGCCGGATCATGGAATGATATTAGAAATAAAATCAACTTTCCATTTTTTAACAATGGCTGGTAAGTTATGAATTGAGCTACATGTTGTGCAAACCTCAATTAAATGGCTGCCTTTGTTGAGATTCATATTGTCTCATCTATTGCTAATCTCTTTGGCCACCTGCCTATCTATAGATCTTCTCAAGAGCAACAAAGATGATTAGGGGACTGGAGGTTAAATATATATAAAGAACAATTGCTGGAGTTGGGTATGTCTAGTTTAATGAAGAGAAGGACTAGGGGAGACATGAGAGCAGCGTTCCAATATCTCAGGGACTGCCACAAAGAAGAGGGAGTCAAGCTATTTTCCAAGGCACCTGAGGGTAGGACAAGAAGCAATGGGTGGAAACTGATCAAAGAGAGAAGCAACTTAGAATTAAGGAGAAATTTCCTGACAGTTACAACAATTGATCAGTGAAACAGCTTGCCTCCAGAAGTTGTAAATGCTCCAACACTGGAAGTCTTTAAGAAGAGATTAGATAACCATTTGTCTGAAGTGGTGTAGGGTTTCCTGCCTAAGCAGGGGGTTGGAATAGAAGACCTCTAAGGCCCCTTCCAACTCTGTTATTCTATTCCTCAATACCTTCACCCATCCTGGATTCTGCAACATTTTAGGAATAACTCCAGGTGTGGTCTGTTGGTGGTTTGCAGGGGTTCGGAAGAACCTCTAGCTAAGATTCTGTGCAGTTTGGAGAACCTCAAGATCCCACTCCTGGTTGGCCCCTCCCCTCCCAGAAGTCTCCACACAGCCCGTTTTGGATGCAGGTAAGTGTAAGGCACGCATGGAGGCTCAGGGAGGGCAAAAAATGGGCCTACCGAAAGTTCGGGAAGGCCAGAAACAGGCCTGTTTCCAGCCTCCAGAGGGCCTCTGGAGCCTTAGGACGCCATTTTTGCCCTCTCCGAGGCTTGAGGAAAGGCTCTGGAGCCTGGGGAGGGCAAAAACGTGCCCCCCCGCCATGGTACAGGAGGCTGACTAGGCCACACCCACCATGGCCACGCCCACTCAGCAACTGGGTAGAGAACCCCTTTCTAAAAATTTTGAAGCTCACCCCTGAATCACTCACTTCACCTCTGAAAGAAAATCCATTCATTTTACTTCTTCAACTGAACTGTATTTGCATCTCCCCCAAAATTTACTTGTTTTGGTGGCAAAAGGGGGAAAAAACAAAGGACTTTCAACCTCTCTTCAGAACCTTGATTTATCATAGCTTGTCATTTCTATCTTAGGCTATGGCAGTTCAGGGCTAAGACTTCCACTGAGTGGAAATTACCCTTTCTGGAATTGTATCGTTAAATTATTGAAGGCTCTTGAAATTTATTTTTTTTTTAATTTATTTCATAGGCTAAGGATTTATACCTCGAATGAAGAAGGCTACCCTGGCTATTTATATTCGGGGGAAAAATAGGATGCAATTTGTCACTGTCAGCATTTATGCACTATGTTCACAGATATTTCTGTGTCGTTATGTTCTTAAAGATTACATTATGTTGGGTTTCCTGAAGCAAAAAATAGGATATCTTGCTGAACTATACTCTCTCTCTCTCTCTTTTTTTTTAGGCATATTATTTTTTCCCCTTTATTCTTCTCCCTCCTTACGTTGGCACAACAGTAAGTGTAGTGAGGGGTCCCTAAAACAGCAACACACATCTGAATTTCAGAAAAAATAAGTAGCAATGAGTTGGGGGGGATTTCAAAAAATTTAGCAAGGGGTTCTCTGCCCGGTTGCTGGGTGGGTGTGGCCATGGTGGGCGTGGCCTAGTCAGCCTCCTGCACCACGGTGGAGGAGGAGGTGTTTTTGCCCTCTGTGGGCTCTGGAGGCTTTCCTCAAGCCTCCAAGAGGGTGAAAACGGCCTCCCCAGGCTTCGGAGGCCTTTCCTGAATGTCCGGTAGGCCAGTTTTTCACCCTCCCGAAGCCTCCATGTGCGCCCTGCACTTGCCTGCATACAAAATGGGCCGTGTGGGGACTCCTGGGAGGGGAGGGGCGGAATGGGCGGGGCCAGCCGGGAGTGGGATTTGGGGGGTTCTCCAAACTGCACAAAATTTTAGCTAGAGGTTCTCCCGAACCCCTGCGAACCCCCAGCAGCCCACCCCTGCAATGAGTATATTGCAGTGTTCAAACAATTCTTCTTAATGGTATTGTTGGTTCATTTGTACTGCTGTTCTTTCATGGATGTACCTGTAGGATTTTGCATTTGTATTGATTCCTGGTGACTGATTAGGAAAATCCCTGTAGTTTTCATGGTGAAACTTCGGAAATTGTTTGCCATTTCTATGAGCTGCAGTGGTTAGAGTGCAATACTGCAGGCTACTTCTGTTGACTGCTGGCTGCCTGCAATTTGGCAGCTCAAATCACACCAGGCTCAAGGTTGACTCAGCCTTCCGTCCTTCCGAGGTCGGTAAAACGAGCACCCAGATTGTTGGGGGCAATAGGCTGACTCTGTAAACCACTTAGAGATGGCTGTAAAAGCACTGTAAAGCGGTATATAAGTCTAAGTGCTATTGCTATTCTAGCACTGAGAGAATGTGACTTCCAAGGCCTCCAGTTGCTCTGTGTCTAAGACAGGACTAGAAGTTTTGCTCTGTGGTTTTTAGGCAGATTCTTCACTAGAGCTAGAGAGAGGGAGGGAGGGAGGGAAGGAGGGAGGGAGGGAGGGAGAGGGAGGAGGAGAAGGAAGGAAGGAAGGAAGGAAGCAAGGAAGGAAGGAAGGAAGGAAGGAAGGAAGGAAGCAAGGAAGGAAGGAAGGAAGGAAGGAAGGAAGGAAGGAAGGAAGGAAGGAAGGAAGGAAGGAAGGAAGGATATTCTAAGCAAGTAAAAGCAAAAAAATATAGAGGAAAGCAAAAAGATGCGAAAGAATTTTGATGATTCTCCTTAGCATTTGGTTCCATTGACTATGACATGTTTTAGACTCCCTGATATAAACATAAAGTTATGATGATGTCATTCGCTCCTGGAAGATTCATCTCCTAAGGTCCTGATACCACCTTTGGCTGGCCCCAGAGTGGGGTGGGAATGGATATTTTGCAGTATCCTTCCCCTGGAGTGGGGTGGGAATGGATATTTTGCAGTATCCTTCCCCTGGAGTGTGGTGGGAATGGATATTTTGCAGTATCCTTCCCCTGGAGTGGAGTGGGGTGGGAATGGAGATTTTGCAGTATCCTTCCCCTGGAGTGGGGTGAGAATGGAGATTTTGCAGTATCCTTTCCCTGGAGTGGGGTGGGAATGGAGATTTTGCAGTATCCTTCCTCTGGAGTGGGGTGGGAATGGAGATTTTGCAGTATCCTTCCTCTGGAGTGGGGTGGGAATGGAGATTTTGCAGTATCCTTCCCCTGGAGTGGGGTGAGAATGGAGATTTTGCAGTATCCTGCCCCTGGAGTAGGGGGGGAATGGAGATTTTGCAGTATCCTTCCCCTGGAGTAGTGTGAGAATGGAGATTTTGCAGTATGCTTCCCCTGGAGTGGGGTGGGAATGGAGATTTTGCAGTATGCTTCCCCTGGAGTGGGGTTGGAATGGAGATTTTGCAGTATCCTTCCCCTGCTATGCCCACCAAGCCACACCACGCCCAACAAGCCATGCCCACAGAACCGGTAGTAAAAAAAATTGAATTTCACCACTGGTGTTACTGTATTACCGTTGCTATTATATTCGTATCAATTACATTAGGAAAGAAAATGCCAAATGTTATCTACATTTTAAAAAGATAGATATTATATACCTTTATTATGCCTGAAGGTGAAATTAAGATTTATATTATTATGCTTCACAGCATCTAGATGACTGGGCTCAGAAACTAAACAGAGATTGGAATTTGGTGAAAACATCTAGCTGATTAAAATACCATATCATGTGTTCACGTTTTGTTGCCGGTTCCATTAAAATTGCAACTGAATCACCGCAAATTCTACAATTCTGAACATTGGAACAATGTGCAGAAGCATCCACTGCTTTCTATTCATGTACTATGATGAAGAGATAGTTACTAAGCGTTCAGCTAATTAAAAACAGTCAGGCAGCGAAATACTCTGGAGGAAAAGAAAAATAGCTGTGGCATCCTGACAATCTGCTTGTATAGCTTCCTCTAATCTTCCTTTGACATAGATATATACCAAGAAATGACTAATCTGCAAGGTACTGCTTTGGGTTATCTCCAGATGTTGGTGATGCTACTTTCCACGGGTACCTTTCATCCAGATGTTACTATGAACTGAGATGAGGAAGTGTGGTACTTCTTATTGATACAAGGGGAGATGAACTTGGGTGGAACACAAGGGTGGAAACTGGGTATGATAGATAGATAGATAGATAGATAGATAGATAGATAGATAGATAGATAGATGATAGATAGATAGATAGATGATAGATAGACAGATAGATAGTTAAGAACAGTAGAACAGAGATAGATAGATAGATAGATAGATAGATAGATAGATAGATAGATAGGTAGGTAGGATCGGTAGATTAGATAGATAGACAAGAACAGTAGATGTGATAGATAGCTAGGTGATAGATAGACAGACAGAGAGAGGATGATAGATAGATAATGATAGATAGATGATAGATGATAGATGATAGATAGATAGATAGATAGATAGATAGATAGATAGATGATAGACAGACAGAGAGAAGATGATAGATAGATAATGATAGATGATAGATAGATAGATAGATAGATAGATAGATAGATAAGATGGTAGATGATAGATAGACAGACAGCTAGATAGATAGTTAAGAACAGTAGATTAGATAGATAGATAGATAGATAGATAGATAGATAGATAGATAGATAGATAGATAGATAGATAGACAGACAGACAGACAGACAGACAGACAGATAGATAGATAGATAGGTGATAGATAGAAAGGTAGGTAGGTAGGTAGGATCGGTAGATTAGATAGATAGACAAGAACAGTAGATGTGATAGATAGATTGATAGATAGATTATAGACAGACAGAGAGGATGATAGATAGATAATGATAGATAGATAGATAGATAGATAGATAGATAGATAGATAGATAGATGATAGACAGAGAGAAGATGATATAGATAATGATAGATGATAGATAGATAGATGATAGATAGACAAGAACAGTAGATGTGATAGATAGATATAGATAGATAGATAATGATAGATAGATGATAGATAGATAGATAGATGATAGACAGACAGAGAGATGATAGATAGATAATGATAGATAGATGATAGATAGATAGATAGATGATAGACAGACAGAGAGAAGATGATAGATAGATAATGATAAATAGATGATAGATAGATAGATAGATAGATAGATAGATAGATAGATAGATAGATAGAATTCTTTGTTGGCCAAGTGTGATAAGTGGGAAAAATGGTCATCAATCATTGTTTTTTCAGTACTGTTGTAACTTTGAATTGTTGTAAGTCAACTACAACCTCTTTATGGGGTCGCCCTTAAACCAACTTACTCTTGCAACTTACAACTTACTTACTTGCAGCTGTAGAAGTGGTCAACAGTATTAAGTGTCTGGGGGGGGTGCAGATAACTAACAATCTGACTTGGTCTCTCCACACGTCATCCTTAGTGAAGCATGCAAACCGGTGTCTGCATTTCCTGCATCGGATGAGAAGGGCACATTTTTCTCCTTCTGTCCTGGCCACTTTTGACGGAGGCATGTTTGAGAGCATTTTAACAAACTGCATCATTGTTTGGTTTGGTAGCAGCAGAGGCTCAGATAGAAAGTCCATACAGGGAGTGGTGAGGACACTGGAGAAGATTCTAGGAAGCTTGCTTCCCGTTATTCAGGATACTGCTTAAAAGCACTGTGGTTAGAGACCCCACACCCCCACTTTTCAGTCTGTTTCTGTTGCTCCCCTCTGGAAGAAGTTTTTGAAGTATTTCTAGCAGGACTTCCAGAGTCTGTAACAGCTTTGTTCCCTATGCTATCCATCTGGTAAACTCACAAAATTTGTTTTTCTCACCATGTGCATGTATACATCCAAAATAGACTTTGTTGTCATATAATATAAGTGGGTATATGCATATTTTTGTATTTATTTATTCACTAGCTGGATACCCGTGCTCCGCTATTAAACTATGTGATCGGGCTTGATAAATTGACACTTACAGCCTCTCCTCTCCTATCCCCCTTCTCTCCCTCAGGCTGGCCCCATTGATTCTTTTCTATCCCCTTCTCTCCCTCAGGCTTGCCCCACAGAGTCCTCTCCTATCTTATCCCTTCCTCTCCCTTTCAGGTGGGGAGTAGAATGTCTAAACTCCCAGCCCGCAGGTGAGATGCATCATACGCTGGCCACACCCAAGTAGCAGTTGGAACAGAGTTCTTTTCAGGTGGGGAGGGGGAGTAGAATGTCTAACTCCTTAGCATTAGAACATTTTAATAATAATATAAGAAATAGTAATGATCTGATGATCATTTTAAAAAATCCTTTCTTAGCAAGCATCTAGAAGCCAAGAGGAACATACGTGCCAAATTTCAATTTTGTAGGCTTTACGGTTCTGGAGATTTTGTGATGATGTGTGAGTGGTACTTTGCTTTTATATAGAGAGATTTTGTCATATTTATGTAGTGTCTATGGAAAGTGATGAGCCTTTGAGAGCTGTATGCAATGAAATTTCATTTTAATTTATCCCGATTAGCGTACATTCAAAGTGACAATATAGTTATTCTGAGTCTAAGTCTCACTCAAACTGAAAAAGCTACCGTATTTTTTGGAGTATAAGACGCACCTTTTTTCCCCCTAAAAAGGGGTGAAAATTTAGGTGCGTCTTATACACTGAATGTAGCCCCACCCATCCACTGGCCCCCACCCTTTGGCCTCTGCCTCCCAGCAGTTACCTCCTTGCAAGCAAACAGCAAGAAAAAACAGCTCCTTTCAGCTTCAGCACAGCCTAATTAGCATAAGCTGATTGGATCGGCCTCCTGACTCTCAGCTGATTTGCTCTCAGCTGTTTTGCACAGGGCTCTGCTGCTTGCTGCAAAGAGGTAAATTGCTGGAGCAGATTTTTTTTTTCCCCTTGTGCTAATCAAGCTATGCTGAAAACGAAAATGAAAGTAAAGCAGGCTGTTTGCTGTTTGCTGCAACGAGGCAAAATTGCTGGGAGGCAAAAGCAGATTTCTTTTTCTTCTTTTCCTCACCAAAAAAGGTAGGTGCGTCTTATACTCCGAAAATTACGGTACTTGGATAAACAGCAACACATTTCAAACCAAAAAAGAATAGAAGTCCAGTTGCCATTATTGTACTTCCAGGGATCCTGGAAGACCTTTTCCAATAGATGAAGAAAGCAGTGATTGAACAATTAATTGTACAACTTGCTTGCACTAAACCAAAGCAGCACTTTCTATTCAACAACATTGGATCCAAAAGTGTTTGGAGATGGAGAGAATCTGAACTGTGAGTGTGAAAGCTCTTCTACAATTACTGAAAAGAAAACTGTGGTGAAATTTTTCTTCCTCTTGAGTTTTGAATCATGTAAACACCAGCAGAAATTGAAAAGGAACATAAACAAGATGCAACATGATTGTTGTTTTTTTAAAAAATTCATTGAATGAAATATAGTCATGGGGAAAAAGAATAATTATTTACATGGCATTAAAGTAAAATTTTAGCCCCTTCTGGATGTGCTTTTGTTTATCTCTTTGTATTGAATAACTGGATACCAACTTATTTTACATTTTTGTTTAGCATATAATAATATAATTATTACCTCATAATATATCCAGCTGCCCAGAATTAAATTAGAATTGGGTGGCCCTGGAGTTGAACGAATGAATGGAAAACAAAATGAGCCATCAAAAACAGAATGGACTCATACATTTCTTTTTCTTTGCAGATGGGCAGAAGTAAAGGGATTATTCCTAAGGGGGGGGGACAAGGAAGAAATTTAGAAAACTTCACGGAGGATAAAAATGTGAATTTGGATACCACAAATTTGGGGGGGGGGGGAGAGAGAGAAAGAAAGAAACAAATCAATATCTATAATGAAATATTGTTTCATGGAAATAATAAGAAGCTGACATTGGATAGGAGATGTAAGTGATAATGGACTAGGAAAAAATGAATAGAATAGAATAACAGAGTTGGAAGGGACCTTGGAGGTCTTCTAGTCCAACCCTCTACTTAGGCAGGAAACCCTACACCACTTCAGACAAAGGGTTATCCAATCTCTTCTTCAAAATGTCCAATGTTGGACCATTCACAACTTCTGAACGCAAGTTGTTCCACGGATTAATTGTTCTGTCAGGAAATTTCTCCTTAGTTCTAGGTTGCTTCTCTCCTTGATGAGTTTCCACCCATTGCTTCTTGTCCTACCCTCAGGTGCTTTGGAGAATAGCTTGACTCCCTCTTCTTTGGGGCAGCCCCCGAGATATCGGAACACTGCTATCATGTCTCCCCTAGTCCTTCTTTTCATCAAACTAGACATACCCAGTTCCTGCAACCGTTCTCTATATGTTTTAGCCTCCAGTCCCTTAATCCTCTTCGTTGCTCTTCTCTGCACTCTTTCTAGAGTCTCCACATCTTTTTTACATCATGGCGACCAAAACCGGATGCAGGATTCCAAGTGTGGCCTTACCAAGGCATGATAAAGTGGTGCTAACACTTCACGTGATCTTGATTCTATCCCTCTGTTTATGCAGCCTAGAACTGTGTTGGCTTTTCTGGCAGCTGCAACACACTGCTGCATTCGTATTTCTATGCTTGGAAAGGGAAAGGGAAGTAGAAAAAGGGAAGACGATGGCTTAGGTAGATAGAAGAAAATTACAGGACTATCTGTGATAGAACGTAGCCTCATGTTCCAGGAGGAAGGGGCTGTTTCCCAGAGGACAAAGAAACAGCAAAGCATGGAATGTCTGGTAGGCAGAAAGAAGGCAAAGACGGACCCTCCACAGCTGCTCACAGAGGAGTATATCTATAGTTGTGCAGATATTTACCTTAGTCTGGCAAGATACTGTTTATAGGTGAACGACAATGAAGAAACTATTCAAACGTAAATCCACATATCGTTCTTACTTCTTTGGGTCTGACCCAGGGGTGAAATCCAGCAGGTTCTGACAGGTGCTGGAGAACCGGTAGAGGGAATTTTGAGTAGTTTGGAGAACTGGCAAATACCACCTCTGGCTGGCTGATTTTGCAATATCCTTCCCCCTGAAGTGGGGAGGGAATGGAGATTTTGCAATATCTTTCCCCCTGAAGTGGGGAGGGAATGGAAATTTTGCAATATCCTTCCCCCTGGAGTGAGGAGGGAATGGAGATTTTGCAATATCCTTCCGCTGGAGTGTGGTGGGAATGGAGATTTTGCAATATCCTTCCCCCTGAAGTGGGGAGGGAATGGAGATTTTGCAATATTCTTCCCCCAGGAGTGGGGTGGGAATGGGGATTTTGAAGTATCCTTCCCCCAGGAGTGGGGTGGGAATGGAGGTTTTGCAATATCCTTCCCCCAAGAGTGAGGAGGGAATGGAGATTTTGCAATATCCTTCTCCCAGGAGTTGGGAGGGAATGGGGACTTTACAGTATCCTTCCCCTGCCACGCCCACCAAGCCACACCCACCAAGCCACATCACGCCCACAGAACCGGTAGTAAAAAAAAATTGGATTTCCCCACTGGTCTGATCCTTTCCCTATAGGACCTACAAGTATTGAGATGATGAGCACTTGTCCATCTAGTCGCCAGATGATGAACTGACTCAATAATATTGAACAAATTTTAATCCGGTATTATTATTATTTTTAGATGTAAGATATGAAAAAAGAGCATCAAGAAGGGAGCACCCAGTCTGCTTCTATCTGTAGTCATTTTATTTTCTAGCATTTTATTGGACTTCTGTAAGGTGCTGTGGTGCTTTGGCTTTGACTTACCTTGTCTTCTACAAGCTGTCTTGGTGAAGAACTGTTTGCTACAGAGGCAACACACTTTTTTTTAATGAAAGAAAGAGTCTCACGGTCGGACTTTTTCTTCATAGCTTCTAAGGCAGAAGCCACAGAGCTCCAGAGATGGTAATTTGATGTTTTAGTTACATTAGAAAAGAATTTGACAGCTGGGGTCACAGCTTCTTTTTACAAAAAAGTTTGGCATGAAAAAAGGCAGGCAGGAAGGTAAGTAGGTAGGTAGGTAGGTAGGTAGGTAGGTAGGTAGGAAGGAAGGAAGGAAGGAAGGAAGGAAGGAAGGAAGGAAGGAAGGAAGGCAGGCTAGTAGGAAGAAAGGAAGGCAGGAAGGCTAGTAGGATGAAAGGAAGCCAGGAAGAAAGAAAGAAAGAAAGAAAGAAAGAAAGAAAGAAAGAAAGAAAGAAAGAAAGAAAGAAAGAAAGAAAGAAAGAAAGAAAGAAAGAAAGAAAGAGAGAGAGGGAGGGAGGGAGGGAGGGAGGGAGGGAGGGAGGGAGGGAGGGAGGGAGGGAGGGAGGGAGGGAGGGAGGAAGGAAGGAAGGAAGGAAGGAAGGCAGACTAGTAGGATGAAAGGAAGACAGGAAGGAAGGCAGGCAGGCAGGCAGGCTACTAGGAAGAAAGGAAGGCAGGAAGGCTAGTAGGATGAAAGGAAGCCAGGAAGAAAGGAAGGAAGGAAGGAAGGAAGACAGGAAGGAAGGAAGGAAGGAAGGAAGGAAGGAAGGAAGGAAGGAAGGAAGGAAGGAAGGAAGGAAGGAAGGAAGGCTAGTAGGATGAAAGGAAGACAGGAAGGAAGGCAAGAAGGCAGGCAGGCAGGCAGGCTAGTAGGAAGAAAGGAAGGCAGGAAGGCAGGAAGGCTAGTAGGATGAAAGGAAGGAAGGAAGGAAGGAAGGAAGGAAGGAAGGAAGGAAGGAAGGAAGGCTAGTAGGATGAAAGGAAGATAGGAAGGAAGGCAAGAAGGCAGGCAGGAAGGCAGGAAGGCAGGAAGGAGACAGGCAGGAAAGCAGGAAGGCAAAAAGGAAGGAAGGAAGGAAGGAAGACAGGAAGGAAGGAAGGAAGGAAGACAGGAAGGAAGGAAGGAAGACTGGAAGGAAGGAAGGAAGGAAGACAGGAAGGCAAGCAGGAAGGAAGGCAAGAAAGCAGGAAGGCAGGAAGGTAGGAAGGGAGGAAGGAAGCAGGCAGGAAGGCAGGAAAACAGGAAGGAAGGAAGGAAGGAAGGAAGGAAGGAAGGAAGGAAGGAAGGAAGGAAGGAAGGAAGGCAAGAAGGCAGGCAGGAAGGCAGGAAGGCAGGAAGGAGACAGGCAGGAAAGCAGGAAGGTAAAAAGGAAGGAAGGAAGGAAGACAGGAAGGAAGGAAGGAAGGAAGACAGGAAGGAAGGAAGGAAGACTGGAAGGAAGGAAGGAAGGAAGACAGGAAGGCAAGCAGGAAGGAAGGCAAGAAAGCAGGAAGGCAGGAAGGTAGGAAGGGAGGAAGGAAGCAGGCAGGAAGGCAGGAAAACAGGAAGGAAGGAAGGAAGGAAGGAAGGAAGGAAGGAAGGAAGGAAGGGGGGAGGGAGGGAGGACCTGTCTTTTCCTGTTATTATGTCAGCAGCTTTTATTTTCATATCTTGCCTTTCAAGTTTTGATATTTCAATGAAACTAACATCTGACACATCTCCTCCCCCTTCCTTTTCACCTGGAGGGATATAGTTGTGCAAACAGCAGCTGGAATGCATAACCAGGTCACCATTTTTTGCTGTGCCAACATATTAAAAATACTCTTTGAACTTGTATTTTCTTTTTTTTTTTTTTTCCCAGTTGCATGTGGCGCTTAATAATAGGAAACAGCTCCTCTCCATGTTCCCTCTTGGACTCAAGTCATTCTCCCTCTACCCCTTTGCTTGATCGCCAAATCCATCGTCCCCTTCTTTGTTTTTTTCCTCCTTTTGCTTGCAGCATCTGCTCATTAATGAGAATAAAATCATTTTTTTTCCTTTCTTGTTTTCAGTATCTCGGCTGTTTCCTCTGGACCATTTTTTTTTAAAAAAAAATTTTTTTTTTTGTCCAACCTCTGCGGCGTAGAATAGAGCTTTTGTTTCTGAATGTGTTTTTGGTTCAGGATAAATGAGCAGAGAGAGGGATCTTGAATACTTTTAAAGAGCGTTCCCGTCACCAAATGCAGAAGGTAAATCACATCGACAAAATGAAGACCGCGAAGAAAAAACTCCGATCTGAATGATTGCCGGAGCCCCTAGTTGGTTGCGATGGTCCAGATCCAGATGGCAATGAGACATTTTTCATCCTATTGATTTTAGGCAGATTACAGATATCCAGTTTAATGCTGGAATGTGTTCATTGTCTGGAATTCACTGTAATTTGACTCAGTGGAGAGCTGCAGATAGATGGAATGTCAGCATGAGAGAGAGAGGGGGGGGAGAGAGGGAGGGAGAGAGAGGAGGAGAGAGAGGGGAAAGAGAGAGATAGTGGGAGAGGACTGGAACTGGTTCATCTTCCTCTGCGGTGACATCTGGAGAGGTAACTGGGGAAGCATCTGGCGGAGGCATCCCAGGTTGTGTGCACGTGTGTGTCAATATGGTGACCATACAATTGAAATTCCACCTATTTTTATATGCCATGCAGATTTGTGCAACACACATAACATTTTTAAAACATGGTACAGGTACCATTTGACTTTCTTCAGGGGGAGAGAGGGGGGGAGAGGGAGAGAAAGAGAGAGAAGGAGGGAGAGAAAGAGAGAGAGGGGGAGAGAAAGAGAGAGAGGGAGAGGGAGAGAGAGAGGGAGGGAGGGAGAGAGGAAGGGAGGGAGGAGAGAAAGAGAGAGGGAGAGAAAGAGAGAGAGAGAGAGGGAGAGGGAGAGAGAGGGAGGGAGGGAGAGAGGAAGGAAGGGAGAGGGAGAGAGGGATAGAAAGAGAGAGAGGGAGAGAGAGAGGGAGGGAGGGAGAGAGGAAGGGGGGAGAGGGAGAGAAAGAGAGAGAGGGAGAGAAAGAGAGGGAGCGAAAGAGGGAGAGAGAGAGAGGGAGGGAGAGAGAGGAAGGGAGGGAGAGAGAGAGGGAGAGAGAGAGCGAGGGAGAGAGAGGGAGGGAGGGAGAGAGGGAGAGAGAGAGACCCTTAACATGCTGCTTTGGGAGAGAAGCACTGGAATCAGACATGCAATTTCCTAATGTGGAATTCATAACAGTTTTTCCAGCTACTCTTTTAGGGTTTTTTGCCTCACAAAAGAACGGGGGGTGCCAATCAAACATGCAATTAAATAGCCATCTCCTTTTTTTAAAATCTTAATTACCTTTTCCCGCAGTAATTGAAACTCTTAGAAAAGGTCAACAATTCCACATATTACCAATAGAAGAGAATATGTGTAGCTCAGGATTGAACTGTGGGGTCCTTGACATTGGGGGGGGGGGGTTCTTCCAGGCGTTTAATTACCAAACTAGGTAACATCATCAATGCGAGAAGGAAGAGGTGTCAGCTTTCTGTTTTTGTACCCAAATGGCTTGCCCTGTTAATTTGGTGGAAGT
The DNA here is from genome assembly GCF_029215685.1 of Pituophis catenifer annectens. Taxonomy (NCBI): domain Eukaryota; kingdom Metazoa; phylum Chordata; class Lepidosauria; order Squamata; family Colubridae; genus Pituophis; species Pituophis catenifer. The sequence goes on from NW_027256888.1 coordinate 6,698,390, forward strand.
GTTAGTGTTGGTTCCTTCATTAGACTGTTGTTTACCGAGAGCTGTAAATATTCCTGTTATTCCTGTTTTCTCACAATGGTCTGATATCCTAATAAATATGTAAATAGAAAAGTTTTTTTTTTTTTATCAGTGAAGTCAGAAAAGAAGAGTAATGGGGGTAAAATAGCCTTTTGTTCTTGAATCAACTACTTTTTAACAATATGCACAGAAACCAAGTTGTTTTAAAGATTTGGGAGAGAGAAGCAGAGAAAGGAGGCCAGAGCATTAGGATTAACATCTAAAAATAAACTAGTTTATTTTCCTGAGGTGGGGGGGGGGGAAAGGAAGACGAAAAAATCAGTAGGCTTTGGGACTTTGTGAACTAAACTGCTTAGGCCGCTAAATGCAGCTTCTCCAATAATGTGTCAGTATCTGCCCATAATTCTTAAGCTGCTTACTCCAGAGTAATGCCGAAGTGATGGAAATACTCTGGAGTGTATAATTTTGCAGACCGCAACCTCAGTGGACTAATCGAAAGCAAGTTCTGCGATTTTTATCATAAAAGAACACTGCAAGTAAATGTCAGCAGATTATAGGATCAAAATGCAGACGGCGAAAACTTCTGCGGAAACTTCTCCATCAGGATTCCAGGATAGAAAAACTGCAAGGCTCTGAGCTTATTCCTTGCCTTTTGCTGGACAAATTAATAGTATGAATGGTATGGAGTTCTTGGCAGAGAGAGTTCATTGACACTTCCAGCCAGATGGGAAGAGAGAAGCAAATTCCAATTATTTATCAAAGAAAGTCACACTCAAAAACCTTGAACAGGCAATTAATCACCCCAAATTACATTTACTGCGCAGACGGAGGCTTGTTTTAATTGAAGAGGCCATCTATATGTGATTATCAGTGACTTAAGGAGTCATAATGTTAATAGTGCCCAACACATTTCTCTCCCTGAACTACGCTAAGAAGAGCTGGACCTTGCTGTAATTGGATGGGAGACTTCTCAGTTAAACCTACAGTGGTAGCAAAAAAAGTTGAAAAGTAACCTAAAAAAAAGGCAATGACACACCACTTCTGCTTTTGGTGCCCAGAAAATTCACTGTTGTGGCTAAGAACAAACCCATCAGGCAGGAGTGAAATCTACTTACCTTCCTTACTGTTTTGGAAGTATACGTGCCCCGCTCACTCGCTCGCTTCGCTCACACGCATCACATGTGCACATTGACTCTCTGCGCATGTGCAAAACCTTCTGCGCATGTGCAGAGGGTAAAAAACACATTACTTCCTGGTTAAAACCAGGAAGTAACATCAACTGGGCGAGTGGGCGGAGCCTCGTGACGTCATCGCTACCGGTTCTCCGAACCACACGCCACGATCGCTACCGGATCAGCTGAACCGGTCCGAACCGGGAGCATTTCATCCCTGCCATCAAGTCATAAAAGAGAACAAACAAACCCATCAGGACAAGTTTTAACAGTCCATCTGCATTAAAAAAAAAAAAAAATGACAAAGGACACTCTTTTGAAGATGTTCTGACGTAGGGTCCTCTAACAAGCGGGAGGCAGGAATTGGTCCCGGCAAAACCTCTTTTATTTACACGACTGTGAATTACGTTCATTCACACTCAGCAAAGTTTGTCCAAACAGTTTTTCAAAGGAATATTTCTCAACACAGACCTTATCTCGTTTGGCAAGCTGCCATGTAACTTGTTTCCAACTGCAGTACAAGGCAAAACGTAGCACAGAGTCTCTCAGAGTCATGGAATGAATGAGTTGTTTCCTGCAAAAGCCCACTCCCTGTTCGGTCCTCTTTTATTTCCTATGGGAGGGGCCAATTACCTCCAAGTGTGGCTTTACTCCCAAGTTGACCCTGTTTTCTGAGTTGTTCTTGTCTTCTGGCAGCTCTGCGTATGCGCACACTGGGAACGAGCTCCAACTGTTCCTCTGCCTTGCTGCCATCTAACTCCCTCTCTTCTTCCAACACAGAGCCCTCATCTGAGCTTTCCCCAGCCCCCAGGACTGGCCCAAGTTTCCCCCCAACCTCCTCACTGGCTGCTGGTAGGCCACAACAGAAGACAGCAAACTCCATATTTTGGACAGAGAGGACCACTGGTTTGAAAAAAGGGCCATATATATATATATATATATATATATATATATATATATATATATATATATATATATATATATATATATATATATATATATATTACAACTGTGGAAAACAGATCGTATGCCAACAGATCAGGAAGTAATTCAAAAAATTACACATGCACAGAAATGGATAAATTAACTCTAGAATTAAAAGACAAGGAAGACTCAAAATATTTTATAGTATGGAATAGATGGTATAAGTGGATAAACCAAAGGAAAAAAGAATAAAGATAAGAATTAGGGGAAATGCAAGTAATAATAATAATAAAAAAATGCACCGTCGGATAGATAGAACAGATAAATAAGTCACTGTTTGTATATTTGTATATATGTATTTATATAATCACATGTATTTAGTATGTTAGTGTAACTGTGGATTGAAAATGTAAATTTTACGAGTGAGAAAATTTGTATATTTTCTCTTTTTTTTTCTCTTGTTAATATTTTTAAATTCAATAAAGTTTGTTTTTTAAAATTAAAAAAAGAAAAAGGGGCTATTCTATTCTACTCTACTCTACTCTACTCTACTCTACTCTACTCTACTCTACTCTACTCTACTCTACTCTACTCTTCGTTGTAGAAAGAATGAGCCATATATCTTCAAATGTTAGACACTATGCTCAGATTTGAGATGTTCCCTTTAGCTTTTCCTCATTTCCAATTGTCCTTTTGTGTTCCTCTAGAAAGGGATCCCATCAGAAATATTCGCGTCTGACTTTGAAAACTATTCCAGTGCTAGCATTTGTTCAAGCAGAACTAAGCTTCTGAGCATAACAGAAAAATAAGTTCTAACAAAACATAAGCTCCGAGAAGTGGTTTTCAAACTTGAAATTATCTTTTAAAGGAGACTGAACTCAGAAACATTGCCTTTGTAAGATGGACATGCACCAAGATTATTTATTGATATTATCCACTGCGATTAAAAAGCATGAGTTTTGATGCTTGTACATAAGTCTACACAACTTCAACATCAACTATACAACTTTGTTGTTGTTGTTGTTAGTTGTGGTCATGTCCAACCCATCGCCACCCCAAGGACAATGTTCCTCCAGGCCTTCCTGTCCTCTACTATCCCCTGGAGTCCATTTAAGCTCACGCCAACTGCTGCAATGACTCCATCCAGCCACCTCGTTCTCTGCCATCCCCTTCTTCTTTTGCCCTCAATCTTTCCCAGCATTAGGCTCTTCTCCAGTGAGTCTGATGCACCAACTTACGGTGCATCAAATCATATCCAAAGCACCAACAAACAGGATTTATTCTGTTCCAGGCCACGTATACACAAGGGTATGGAGAGGCAGTTTCAAATTTTTGAAACAAACTCACACACATATGCAGTATAGAAACAAGTTTCCCCAAAGTCTAGAAAATTTGTCTTAAAAGTGTCTCAGTCTAAAACAGTCGGGAGAAGACTGGTCAGGTGAAGGTCATGAGGGTCAGAGGTCAGAAGTTGAGGTGCACGAATGAACAAATGAACGAACGAACAAACGAACGAACGAACGAACCAACGAACGAACCAACGAACCAACGAACCAACGAACAAACCAACGAACCAATGAATGCACAAATGCATAAATGCATAAATGCACAAATGAACAAATGAATGAACGAATGAATAGATGAATAGATGAATAGATGAATAGATGAATGTCATGGATTAACTCCAAGACACATACAAAATATGAGATATGGAGGATCCCGGATCTGCGCACCTTCCGTCGCGCGCTTAAGACTTTTTTATTTCATCAAGCTGGCCTGGCCTAAATCTTCTCCCCTTTTTAAATGTAAATTTTAATTTGTTTTTAAATTATGGGGTATTTTAAATTTGTTCAGCCAAATTATTTAATTTGTTTTTATTCTATTTTAAATTTTTGTATTTATGTGTTTTATCCTGTGGCTGTTCACTGCCCTGAGTTCTTCGGGAGTAGGGCGGTATAGAAATTTAATAAAATAAAATAATAATAAATAAAATAATAAAATAAAATAAATAAAAGACAGAGTCTCTAATATGAAGGATGACAATTGAATGAAAACACTCAGTTGAAGGTTTAGCATGCTCCAAAAATAATTGATGACATGGGGAACATTTCTGGTGGGAGGACCCTTTTGATTTTACTTCCCAAATCATCCTGAGGAGTTTGAAGGTGATTGGTAAACTAATTTTTTTTTTAAGTTTCAAAAATCTGAAAACAAAATAAATAAATAAATAAAAATCACTTGTTCCCAAGAAAAACCCTGAGGCCTGGCCTTTTATAACCTATTTCTAGAACAGTGATGGTTAACCTTTTCGGCACCAAGTGCCAAAACTGGAGTGTGCATATGCACGCCGGAGCACCAGAAACTGGAAGAAGCTGGTGTGCATGCACGCGGTGGCCAGCTGCTCTTCCGGGTTCTGATCTGTCCCCGTCCACACACACACACAAACACAGCCAGCCGAGGGTTAAGGAAGCACTTGGCACACAGCCAGGTCTTTATCTCCAACTTGGCAGCGATATACACACCATCTGCCAAGTGCTTTTATTTCCACAGAAACAGAAAGATAATATACTCAGTGTCCAAAAGTCCAACAACAATAAATATTCCTCTCAGCAGTTTCAGACGATGCTCTAGTGACTATCCAAGGTTTATTTTTGTTCATCACAGGGATCGCTGGCCACCACCCTCTATTATATAGTCTCTGGGGCGTGGTCCAGTGACTCAGTTTTAATCCCTAGCACGCCTCCTGAGCTGCTGCAATCATTTATCATGCCTTCGGAGGCGTGCGTCCAGGAATGATGTTTCTTCTCCGCTCTCATCCGAGCCACCTGTCTCCCTGTTAATCTCCTTTCCCTCGGCCAGCACCTGAGGCAGTGCCAGAGGGGAGGGGCCTGGAGAGGGAGGCCTGGCTGACTCCTTTTCCTCATGCTCGGAGCTTTCTTCCTCCGATGGGATAGGCTCAGAGGGCGGGGCCACAACAGGTTCCATTGTGTACATGCGCACTGGACAGATGCTCTCTTCCGGGTTCCGGTATGCACATGCACATTCGCACAAAGACCAGCTGTCCAGCATACATGCTCACAACGGAACTCGGACAATCAGCTGGCAACAGCGAGGATGCCCACAGAGAGGGCTCTGTGTGCCATGTCTGGAACGCGTGCCATCGGTTCTCCATCACGACTCTAGGATGATGAATAGAAGGAAGAAAGTGGCAAAATCCTTTCATTATCACCTATTTTATTAACACTTATTAACAATTTCCCTTACAGGATATGAACCATGAGACACAGGAGAAGGCGTTAGGCAAAAGTTTACTAATGGGGAAAGAGACGTGTTTCAGAAATGTGTGATTTGCACTGCAACCACCCCAGAAATTTATCATCTCAGCTCCCCAATGTGGTAGAACTGAGAAACCTGAAGCTGTTTTCAAATATCCTCACGCCGTTGTGCTTGCAATATCCTGAACTAACTGAGCTGGGATTTAAAAACCAACGTCATTCCGTCGAGTGATTTTTTTTTTCTCCAGTTATATTTATTTACTCAAATAAATGGAGAGGGAGCTGTTGTTGGCTGTTGAAGTTCCACACCTTTTTTTTCTCTCTGGTTTTGTTTTTCGTTTTTGTTTTTTTGAAGAGTTATTCAAGATTGCTTTATTATCTTATGGAGCCCCAGAACCATTCCTTTAAGATTTGTTTTGGTCCTTCTTCCTGCCCTTAATGAGAAATTTCAAAAGAACAAGCCTGACAGATGAGATTAGAGAGGTGCTGGAAAATTGTGTGCGGTCAGTGACCCATAAATTGTTCAGCCAAATGTTAAAATATCTCATGTCAGCTTTTTCTTTTACCCTGCTCAGATCTGAAGATAATAATAATAATAATAATAATAATAATAATGATGATGATGATGATGATGATGAAGAAGAAGAAGAAGAAGAAGAAGAAGAAGAAGAAGAAGAAGAAGAAGAAGAAGAAGAAGAAGAAGAAGAAGAAGAAGAAGAAGAAGAAGAAGAAGAAGAAATTGTGTGTTGTCCCGATTGTAATTGGAGCCCTTGGAGCAATACCCAAAGGGCTACTCCGCTAATGTCTTATTTTAGGGGAAACAGGGAATGATCTGGCAACACTGCAACCATCGTAAATCAGTCATACAAATCTTGGTCATCTGACCAGGAGGACTCTGCAAAGGACATAAATGTGAAAAAGCGTCATAAGTCCATTTTTTTTCAATGATGTAACTTTGAATGGTCACTAAATAAATTGTTGTAAATCAAGGACTATCTGTTGTGCCATCATACACATGCTTGTACATGGAAATGGATATATTTTGGTTCAATTTCCATTCCCAAGACTATAGAATAGAATAGAATAGAATAGAATAGAATAGAATAGAATAGAATAGAATAGAATAGAATAGAATAGAATAGAATAGAATAACGGAATGGACCTTGGAAGGGACCTTGGAAGGGACCTTGGAGGTCTTCTAGTCCAACCCCCTGCCCAGGCAGGAAACCCTACACCCCTTCAGACAAAGGGTTGTCCAATCTCTTCTTAAAAACTTGCAGTGTTGGAGCATTTACAACTTCTGCAGGCAATTTGTTCCACTGATTAATTGTTCTCACTGTCAGGAAATTTCTCCTTAGTTCTAAGTTGCTTCTCTCCTTGGTTAGTTTCCATCCATTGCTTCTTGTCCTGCCCTCAGGTGCTTTGGAGAATAGCTTGACTCCCTCTTCTTTGTGGCAGCCCTTGGGATATTAGAACACTGCTATCATGTCTCCCCTAGTCCTTCTTTTCATCAAACCAAACCCAGTTCCAGCAACTGTTCTTTATATGTTTTGGCCCCCAGTCCCCCAATCATCTTTTTTGCTCTTCTCTGCACTCTTTCTTAATCCTACACAGCTTGACTGTCGCAACAGAAATATTACATTCTAGATGTTTTGTTTCACGCATCTCCAAAACTGTAAAGGGATCGTCAATGTCACAAACATTTTATAAATATTTATTCCTTTGAAATGTTATTCTTCGGGCTTCTAATGTTATTCTTCAGACTTTTTTTTTTTCCCGCACGGAAACCCATGCATTATTTAAGCGAAAGGTAATGTGGTTTGCAAGAAGGATAGATGGGCAATTGTCAGCTTCACTAGGTAGACCAGAGTAGGAATACCAACTCCAGGAGAAGACTTTTATGAAAATTGGCTATAATAACAGAACTTTGCAAATCCGATTGCGTTGTGCCTTTTCCGCCTTACTGTATTATTTAGTGAATCTGCCTGAGCGGGTTCTGAATGTTATCTCATCATTCTCAGTTTTTAAAAAATGTTTCAGCTCTTCTTTTTTTTCCCCCAAGTAATGGTTTCCTGCATATATCTACCGAGGTCATTCTGCTTACTTTCTATAAAAATATATCTATTCTTGTCCCATTGTCAACAATCTGCAATTTTTTAATAAATGCAAGCGTACTGATATCGCTCGCCTTTCGTCTTCTGGATGAGCGCTAACAGGCTGCAAATAAGTAAATGGATAAACAAATATATCCATTTTCATTTGATTGTGAATATTAGTTGCGGCTTTCCGTTTGTTTTCATATATCCCATTTGAGAAAAGAAATAGAGGTAGTGTGTAGATTGCATCAGGAGAAGGCATTGAATCTCTTTCTTTCTTAGTCTCCCGTCAAACAACTCCGAGCAGGAAAAGTGCTCTCCAAACACAATCTCGCACCACACCAACTGTCGCAGCTGCCCTGCAATCATCATAAAATCCAAACGAAAACAGATAGCACTCTTCTTCCTCGCTAGGCATTTAAAAAAATCTTCAAATTCCCAGCTGAGAGGGTACATTGGAAGCAATTTCCTAAAAGAGCAAACACACAGGTGCTAAACAAAGATAAAGATTTGTGGTATAATTTCATTGTCAATGTAGAAATTACCAGCTAGGTCTGTAAGAAGAGACTTAAATTTTGGCACCCTTGCTAGTTTCCACTGTCCTTGATTATCACAGTGCTTTGTCTATCCCTCTTGAATCAGCCCAAGGAACTTTGCGGCTGATAATTATTTGCGGCTGGTAAACTTTGTGGCTTGATTAGGAGTGCATGGATCCTTCGATTTTTCAACTGTAACCCCTGGTTTAACTGCATAAGCAGTAGATGGTTCTACTTGTAGAGAAAAATCTGTAGTCTTGTCAAAGCACTAAGCCTGTTTTAGGTTGCTATCAGCTAATTTTAAAATAGATAGAAAAATGATAGGTAGATGATAGATAGAAGATAGATAGATAGATAGATAGATAGATAGACAGACAGACAGACAGACAGACAGACAGACAGGCAGACAGGCAGAAAGACATAATTACAGATAGATAACAGATAGATAGATGAGAGATGATAGAGAGAGAGAGAGACAGACAGACAGACAGACATAATTATAGATAGATAACAGATGGATAGATGAGAGAGAGATGATAGATAGACAGACAGACAGACATAATTACAGATAGATCACAGATGGATAGATGAGAGAGAGAGAGATGATAGGTAGATAGAGATGATAGGTAGAGAGACAGAGATAGATAGATAGACAGACAGACAGACAGATATAATTATAGATAGATAACAGATGGATAGATGCGAGATGAGAGAGAGAGATGAGAGAGAGAGATGATAGGTAGGCAGGCAGGCAGGCAGGCAGGCAGACAGACAGACAGACAGACATAATTATAGATAGATAACAGATGGATAGATGAGAGATGAGAGAGATAGATGATAGATAGATAGATAGATAGATAGTTAGATAGATAGATAGATAGACAGACAGACAGACAGACAGACATAATTATAGATAGATAACGGATAGATGAGAGATGAGAGAGATAGATGATAGATAGATAGATAGATAGATAGATAGATAGATAGATAGATAGACAGACAGACATAATTATAGATAGATAATGGATAGATGAGAGATGAGATAGATAGATAGATAGATAGATAGATAGATAGATAGATAGATGATAGATAGATAGACAGACAGACAGACAGACAGACAGACAGACATAATTATAGATAGATAATGGATAGATGAGAGATGAGAGAGATAGATGATAGATAGATAGATAGATAGATAGATAGATAGATAGATAGACAGACATAATTATAGATAGATAACGGATAGATGAGAGATGAGAGAGATAGATGATAGATAGATAGATAGATAGATAGATAGATAGATAGATAGATAGACAGACATAATTATAGATAGATAACAGATGGATAGATGAGAGATGATAGAGAGAGATGATAAATAGAGAGAGATGATAGATAGATAGATAGATAGATAGATAGATAGATAGATAGATAGATAGACTGACAGACCGACAGACAGTCAGACACTGTAGATAGATTGATTTGGATTTTGGAGATAATCTCTCTTTTGGGTTTCACACATCTTCACATTTTGGGTTTTGGGTTTCACACATCTTCACATTTCCAAATCTGAATCCTGTCCTTTGAGAATAAAATTATCCTTTCTTCTCAGTCTTCCCTTTGAGTCTTTAACTGAAGTTTGAAAAGACAAGACTTTGGACTACCTACCCACTCCCAGGCAATTGAAAGGCAAAACATTTTTATTATGTGCTAGTCCCCAAAGTTTTCTTGGCAGGCTTTTTTTCAGAAATGCTTGCCATTGCTATTCCCTGATTCCTAAGGAAGGAAGAGTGACTGAGAGAGAGTGACTGGCTGAAGGTTTTCATACCTAAGGTGGGATTAGAACCCACAGTCACCTGCTTCATAGCCTGATGCCTTAACCATTACACCAAAGGGATTCTTTTGATTTCAGTAGTTTAATGACTTTGGTATCCTCCAGCACTTCCACTTGGCATCCACTTCAGTGGTGGGTTTCAATTTTTTTTACTACTGGTTCTGTGGATGTGGCTTGGTGGGCATGGCATGGCTTGGTGGGTGTGGCTTTGTGGACGTGGCAGGGGAAGGATACTGTAAAATCTCCATTCCCTCCCCAATCCAGGGGAAAGTTACTGCAAAATCCCCATTTCCTTCCGATCAGTTGGGACTCAGGAGGCAGAGAATAGATGGGGGTGGGGCCAGTCAGAATTTTTACTACCGGTTCTCCGAACTATTCAAAATTTTCACTACCGGTTCTCCAGAACTGGTCAGAACTTGCTGAAATCCACCTCTGATCCATATTTATTTATTTATTTATTTATTTATTTATTTATTTATTTATTTATTTATTTATTTATTTATTTATTTATTTATTTATTTATTTATTCAATTTATATGCCACCCTCCTCCGAAGACTCAGGGTGACTTACAATGCACTTATAGCAATAGCCTTCATTATTTTGTATATACCTGCTTATTAGGGTTTTTGGCCCCCCGTAAGCGGTGTTCTATTTTATACAAAGTCAGCTTATTGCCCCCACAATCCGGGTCCTCAATTTACCTACCTTGGAAGGATGGAAGGCTGAGTCAACCTTGAGCCTGGTGAGATTTGAACTCGCACTAATTGCAGGCAGCTGGCAGCTAAGTGCTACATAACAGCACTTAGTCCGGTGCACCACCAAGGCTCTAATGTAACCAAATATATTTTTATGCTATAGACAAAACCCAATTACCAGACAATCCCTTTGTGTTTTTATTTTTTTAAAAAAAAGAATACACCAGTAGTATTATTTTCTGGATAAATCAATCTCTCTAGTCAGATGGGGGGGAATAAGATGACTTTTTTTCTCTTCTTTTGAACAATAGGGTTGAACTGCGGCCTGCCAATGGACGGACTTCTACTTAGCTAGTTGGAAATGTCAGTCAATAGTCGACTGTGGAAATATCTAATGAGGTTTCGTTCAACAGATGGTTTAGTTTGCTCTAAACCAGGGGTGTCAAACTCAAGTTCATTGAGGGTTGTGTTTGACCTTTGGGGGGGGCAGGGGGAACATAGACAGCTGAATGTTACTCATGTCAGTGGTGGCCCGAGTGTTCTAACAGCAAAAATGGGCTCCCGAGCTCCGTTTTCAGCTGTGACGGCCTCCTGCAACCCTCTGCCAGCGAAAACAGAGCTCGGGAGGGCCACATGCAGTCCTCCTGAGCTCCTTTTTTGTGGCAAAGTCACCGCGGACTAGTCCTTCACTGTTTGCAGGGCGGCCCTGCGGGCCAGATTTAAGCACCCCACAGGCCATCCCATGGGCCTTGATAGTTGGACACCTCTGTTCTTAACTGTCCCCTTTCCTTAATTAATACCACTGGCGTTCCTGATATATATTTCCTATCTAGGGTATTAAATCCTGGCAAATAGATGGGGAAGAAATGGGGGTAGTGACAGATTTTATTTTTCTGGGATCCAAGATCGCCACACATGAGGACTATAGCCAAGAAATTAAAAGGTGCTTGCTCCTGGGGAGGAAAGCTATGGAAAATCTAGACAGTTTATTAAAAAGCAGAGACATCACCCTGCCAAAAAAAGTGCCTATAGTCACAGCTATAGTTTTCCCAGTTGCAATGGATGGCTGTGAAAGTTGGACCATAAGGAAGGCTGAGCGCCCAAAGAATTGAGGCCTTTGAACTCTAGTGCTGGAGAAGACTCCTGTGACTCCCTTGGACTGTAAGGTGATCAAACCGGTCAGTCCTAGAGGAGATCAACCCTGACTGCTCTTTAGAAGGCCAGATCCTGAAGATGAAACTCAAATCCTTTGGCCACCTAATGAGAAGGAAGGACTCATTGAAGAAGAGCCTAATTCTGGGAACGATTGAGGTCAAAAGACGAAGGGGACAACAGAGAATGAGGTGGCTGGATGGAGTCATTGAAGCAGTAGGCGTGAGCTTAAATGGACTCTGGGAAATGGTAGAGGACAGGAAGGCTTGGAGGAACATTGTCCATGGGTTCACAATGGGTCGGACACGACTTCGCAACTAACAACAACAACAAGGATTGTGAGATGTAAATGCCTTATTCCCTAATGTGTAAATAATGTATATATGGGACATCGGGGGTTAACTTATTCTTTGGTTCCTAATGTATTCATAATTCACCACTCCCATTCTTGGCTCCACCCCTTGTATATATAAGGAGCCACCTTCACCATTTTCCTTGCTTCTATCTGTGAATATTCAGTGAATATAGAATGCCTGTTATAATTAAAGAGAAATATATTTAAACCTCTAACTCTTATTATCATTATTGAGTCTGATCCTGAAAATATTGCAACAAGCTGGTAGCAGAGGATGGTTAATTGACTCAATAAATACTTAAAGATGTCTAAGAAAGATAGGCCCAACAACAGGGCCTACAGCAAAGAAATAGAAACTGAACAAGAAATAATCAACGAATCCACAAACGCGATTTCGAGAGAATCCGAAGAATATACCACTGAAGAAGAAGAACTAATAAATGAAAATAATGACCAGGAGGAAATCGAAATAGAAAATAACGAACTCAGGTCAGAGATATTAAAACTATTAAAAAGCCAGAAGAATGATGAAAGCCTCATCGCGAATCTCCAAGAAATGCTGAAAAACAGCGGAGCAGCGAGAGAGAAAAACATTGCTAAAGAGAAATCCAAAGACCAAAAAACTGTGAGTGATATGACTACAGAGAAAGTCGTTATGAAAAAGAAAAGATGTGATCCCGCGCGAAATTTTGAATGGCAGCCATCTTGGTTCCAACAAGCCTCCAAAGTGAGCGAAGCAGAGCCAATCAAAATGCTCAGTTCAAAATTTCTGGCGCGAAAAACGTTATCAGACAACGAAAGTGAAAAGGAAGATTCAAACTCTTCAGAAGAACCAGAATCAGAAAGCGAAGACGACTTAACGAAATCCCAAGTAAAGTCAGCAATGAAGACGCTTTTCGCTGCATTTGGGCCAAAATTAAAAATTTCCAAAACGACAACGAAGAAGCTAGAGAACAAGCCGATACCTCAAGACCTGCACGCTCCCATCCTGACTTCGAGAGCGACGACGCCCGAGCCCAGAGAGCCATGTCGATTCCGCCCTACACCGCAGACCGGATCAAGTACCAACGCACACAAAAGAAAGAAAAGAGCAGTCGCCGCCATCAAAACTCCTAAAACCGAGCCAGAAACCGACTCGTCTGAAGAGGAGCGGAGCGAGCGAGCTGCAATGGAGAGAACCTTCCACGACGACGCCAAAGAAGAAATGAGCAACGCGCATGTGCGAAACTACGTAGACGGTCCGGAAAGACTTGAACTGGCCAGAGAACCGCGCAGACTCGTTGCGAGCATCCCCATGCCGTTTTGCAATTTCCTGCACTTGCGAGACCACGGACTACCTCAGGTTGTAAGTAATGAACAAAATAATGTGGGAAACTTACCCAGTGACTTCCCAAAACTTAGAGTTGATGGCATTAATTTGCAAGAATGGTATCAACAGCTCCAGGTTGTCTTTATGAAAGAAAATTTGCTATTCTTTATCACTAGTCCTCCAAGAAGACCTTGGACTTTAAAAATAGATTGTTTACATCATAGAGCATTTTTCTTAATAATATCTAGCGTGTCTCCTACAATGTATCATAGCATCAAACCAAACCTAACTGTTTCAGAAATAATTCAATGCATGTTTAATCTGTTTCACAGCGATAGTGTAGCTACCACTACAAGAATGTCTAAGGATTTCTTTTCTTCCAGAGTAAAACCAGGGGTTTCCATAAGTGAGCATTTGATATCTCTAAACAAAATAAGAGCTGAGCTGCATTTGAGGGGGGAAGTGATTTCAGATCAAACAATGAAAAGTGTTATTATCAATTCACTTGATTCATCATGGGATAGTTTTATGTCACACTTAGACACCATCAATCTAGGATATTTATCCATAGAAAGTCTATCTAACAAATTGATAGCAGAAGACAATTCAAGAAAAAATCGTTCCAGCAATCACACAGAACACAAATCTTTTAGGAAGGTAGCTTTCCAGGAAAAATACAATGAAGCTTTTAAATGCCATAATTGTGGGTCCAGGGAACACAATAGAAGAGACTGTCCCAAAATCTCAAAGGAGAGACATAGGTCAGAGTATAGGAGCAAATACAATTATAGACAGTCTTCCACAGATAGACATAAATATAGAAGCCCACCAAATTACAGAGATAGTAGAGGGGGTAGAGAAAATTCAAAAGAGAGAAAATCTGGTTCACTGAATGGACTAAATAAACAAGAAAGCACTAAAACACAACAAAATGAGAACAATAATTGGCTTATTGATTCTGGGGCAACCAATCACACCACTAATAACAAAAATATATTGTCTTCATTTACAGAAGATAAATTTGTAATAAAGGTAGCTAATCAAGAAAAGGTTCAAGTATTAGGCAGAGGAAATGTGACCTTGCCTGGCCTAGGAAAAATAGAGGGGGTATTGTTAATTCCAGAAATACCTCATAACATACTAAGTGCCATAAAACTAAGCAGAGATTCTGACATCAATATAGTTTTCTCAAAGGGGAAAGCAACTTTAGAGAAGGACAAAACAAATGTAGGCACTGTGATGATTAAAGGAGGCCTACCCTATCTAATAACAAAAGAAAGATGGTTACATAACATTGATTCAAATATGGAAGATTGTATTGAGGCAGATGATGAAAATGTTAGTAACAGTGACAATGATGAATGTAAAATATCTCATGATCACGCAAATACACACAATGAGAAGAAACCAAGAATAGGTAAACCAATTCATGATGAGTGTGCTCACATCTTGCATAGGAAGTTAGGACATGCAAGTTTTCCTGTAGTACAAAAAATGACTGAACACGCAGAAGGTGTCAAAATAAAAAATTGTGAAAATTATTTGGAATGCTCAGTATGTAAATCCACTAAACTAAAAACTAGTCCCAGACCAAAAAAATCCAACAGATCAACTAACAAAATTTTTGACTTAGTACATATGGACCTAGTTGGTCCATTAACTCCATCAATCACTTATAGAAAACGTTACTTCCTAACAATAGTAGACGATTACAGTCGCTATGGTTTTGTTTACACATTAAAACACAAGGATGAAACCTTTCAGAAATTTAAGGAATTCTACAAACGCATAGAAACACAACATAATATCAGAATAAAACAAATTATGACAGATAGGGGATGTGAATTCATGTCTAAAGAATTCTCCCAATGGTTAAAGGATAGAGGAATGCTACATTTCACGTCTAGTCCATTTTCTGCGTTCCAAAACGGGATTGCAGAGAGAAAGAATTCCACACTACAAACCATGATTAGGTGCACATTAGAGGATGCTGGTTTAGGCAAACAATTTTGGTCAGAGGCCTTACATTATTCAAATTACACTCAAAATAGAACCTGGTCCAGTATTGTGAATAAAACACCATATGAGGTGATGTATAATAGGAAACCCAAATTAGCACACATGCACATATTTGGAGTCACTGCAGACGTACACATACCTAAGCAGTTGAGAAGAAAGGGAGAAAACGTATCCAGAAGATTAAGATTTATGGGATATGAAACTGGCACCAAAGGGTACAGATTCATTGATAATAATAACAAATTTATAGTCTCCAGAACAGCTGTGTTCCATGAACAGGCCAATTGGTCTAAATTACATCTTAATGAAATATTTCCAAATAAATGCAAAGATACAAAATCTTGTGAGGAAGGGACAATAGAAAATCAAAATATCAACAAAAATAAAAACAAAACCAAAACTTGGACAAATAGTCAGCACAAAATAAAGACAGACACATTAACAAAAAAGGAAGCAAGATATTTGCATGATAACCATAGCAAACCCGAAAGAGCTATTAGAAACAATAGAAATCAAGTACCAAATAAATACAGAGATTACATAATGCATATGGATGGTGAACAAATGACACCTAATACATATGAGGAAGTATTAAAACTCCCTCGTGAAGAAAAGGAAAAATGGGAACTAGCTATGAAAAAAGAGATGGAAAGTTTGCAAGGATTAAATGTGTTTACACCTGCGATTGCACCTAAAGATAAAACGATTATAGGTACCAGGTGGATTTATAAAATTAAGAATCTAGAAGGAGGCAATACTCTATACAAAGCTAGATTGGTTGCACAAGGTTATGCACAAAAATATCCGGAGGACTACACTGACACATACTCCCCCACAGTGAGAACAGAGAGTGTTAAAACAGCTCTAGTAGTGGCATCTGCACTCAATCTTGATGTATTTCAATATGACATACAGACTGCGTATTTACACGCAAAACTAGATAAGGAAATATATGTAAGAGCACCACACAGTCAATACACTAATAAGAATGAAATTTGGCTATTGAACAAGAGTCTATACGGATTAAAGCAATCTGGCAAAAGATGGTACGATTGCTTGGTAAAAGTACTTAAGACCATGGATTTCAACGCTACCACTGCTAATAACTGTTTCTTTGTAAAAAAGAGTGATGATCATATTGAATTTGTATTAATTTATGTAGATGATATTTTATATATAGGAAAACACAAGGAGAGAAGAGAAACCTTTGTAAATAAGCTAAACGAACATTTCTCGTTGAAATCTCTAGGTAAAGTAAACAAATACCTTGGTGTACAAATTAACAAAACTAGAAGGGGATTCAAACTTACTCAGAAAGATAAAATCATTGAACTTCTGAACAAATGCAATTTAAACAATGCCAAACCCTGTGACACTCCTATGCAAACTGATTTCCTTAGAAACACTGATGAATCTTCCCCTGAATTCAAGGATAATACATTTTATAGATCAGTCATAGGTTCACTTCTTTATATATCTAATTGGACCAGGCCAGATATTGCATTACCACTCAACTTATTGTCAAGATATGTTAGCAAACCAACAATGTATCATTGGGAAGCAGTCAAAAGAATTCTAAGATATCTGAAAAGTACATTAGACTTTTGCTTAGTATTAGAACCTAGTAATGGTAAAGAACCAAAACTTACATGTTACGCAGATGCGGATTGGGCTGGAGATATATCATGCAGAAAGAGCACTTCTGGTTATATTTTTCTATTAAATGACTGTCCAGTTTACTGGTACACTGGTAAACAAGAACTGGTAGCCACTTCGACCACAGAAGCGGAATATGTTTGTTTGTCCAAAGCTGCAAATAACCTTGTATGGTTTAATGATTTGATTTCAGATGTTTGGAAAAAACCTGCTTTGCCTTTTGTTATGCATGAAGATAATAAAGCAGCCATTGAAATATCCAGATCCGATGCCATTGGACAAAGGTCCAGGCATATAGATATAAAATTTAAGCATGTGAGACAATTGTCTCAAGATGGATTTATCAAAGCAGTGCATTGTGATACCTCTGAACAATTAGCTGACATATTGACGAAGCCTTTACCTTCTAAACAGCACAAATATTTAACATCAAAATTATATGTCTTATATTGTCCTGAATCTGAATGTAATTGGTGTTGTATAGCGAACCGGCATTTAGAGGGGGATTTGTGAGATGTAAATGCCTTATTCCCTAATGTGTAAATAATGTATATATGGGACATCGGGGGTTAACTTATTCTTTGGTTCCTAATGTATTCATAATTCACCACTCCCATTCTTGGCTCCACCCCTTGTATATATAAGGAGCCACCTTCACCATTTTCCTTGCTTCTATCTGTGAATATTCAGTGAATATAGAATGCCTGTTATAATTAAAGAGAAATATATTTAAACCTCTAACTCTTATTATCATTATTGAGTCTGATCCTGAAAATATTGCAACAAGGATATTTTTAAAAATGCCAATATTCATCAAATTTGAGGCGAATTTCTGTGATGGTTAAGGCACCAAGAAGACTGTGAGTTCTCAGTCTGTCTTGGGCACAAAGTCAGATGGTGACTTTAGCCCAGCCTGTCTCTCAAAGCCTTAGAAAGAAGCAGACGATGACAAACCTATTCTGAAATCTCGCCAAGAAGATAGCAGAGACTTATCCAGGCAGTTGCTTGGAATCAGCATTAACTCAAAGGCATACATTTATGTATTTATTTTTATCCTGCCTTCATTAATTTTTATAAATAATTGAAGGCAGCAAACATACCTAATACTCCTTTCTCCTCCAATTTCCCCCCACAACTCTGTTAGGTGAAAGCCAATGATCCTTCCTCGTCTCTCCTCCTCCTCCTCCTCTCATCAAATCACCTTTACGGAAGTTCAACTTTCTGAGAACATGATAAGAATCTGAATATGTGTTTGATTTTTTTCCCCAGATTAAAAATATGTATGTGGTTTGAGTAATGTAATTAAGGAAAACTCGACACATGTTGCAACAGAATGCTTCAGGCCTTTATTAGTGAACTATGCAGGAGTACGTCTAGACTCCTAAGTATGTGGTAATTTTTAGTTGCAACAGAAGCAAACACACCGTTTATTTTTCAGTGTACTGCAGAGGTGGGTTTCAGCAGGTTCTGACCAGTTCTAGAGAACCGGTAGCGGAAATTTTGAGTAGTTCGGACACCGGTAGTAAAAATTCTGACTGGCCCCGCCTCATCTATTTTCTGCCTCCCAAGTCCCAGCTGATCGGGAGGAAATGGGGATTTTGCAATAATCTTCCCCTGGATTGGGGAGGGGATGGAGATTTTACAGTATCCTTCCCCTGCCACGCCCACCAAGCCACACCCACTAAGTCATGCCATGCCCACCAAGCCATGCCCACAGAACCGGTAGTAAAAAAATGTGAAACCCACCACTGGTGTACTGGATTAATTGTAAAACTAATTAATTGTAAAATTAATTAATTGATTATAAAAACTGGGGTTTATGTATAGTAAGGAAAATTTGCTTGCTTAACAGTTTGCTTTTTGTTCTGCAAAATAATAATAATAATAATAACACCCCTTTTCACTTGCATTGAATGTTAAAAGTCAATGAAATTATAAGTTATTTTGGGGTTTCATGAGATGGGAACAGATCTGAATATACTGTAATCAGCATTCTAAGCTTTTGTGGCGGGTACTATAGCAATAGCACTTAGATTTATATATCGCTTCATAGTGCTTTACATCCCTCTCTAAGTGATTTACTGAGTCAGCCTCTTGCCCACAAAAATCTGGGTCCTCATTTTACTGACCTGGGAAGGATGGAAGGCTGAGTCAACCTTGAGCCTGGTGAGATTTGAACTGGCAAATTGCAAGCAGCCGGCAGACAGCAGAAATAGCCTGCAGTACTGCATTCTAACCACTGTTCCACCATGGCTCTTAGATAATATACGCATATAGTATATGGACAAAACTAATATTGAGGGTGTATTGTATTATAGGATTTTTTTTTTAATTTGATTTATATGCCGCCCTTCTCCGGAGACTCAGGGTGGCTTACAATGCGTTAAGCAATAGCCTTCATACTTTTGTATATTTTATACAAAGTCAGCTTATTGCCCCCACAAACTGGGTCCTCAATTTACCTACCTTAGAAAGGATGGAAGGCTGAGTCAACCTTGAGCCTGGCAAGATTCGAACTTATTTTAATTGCAGACAGCTGGTGTTAAATTACAGTGCCTTGTCTGCAGAGCTATCCAGACTCCCATATTTCTCGGATATGGTGGCCTACAGGTAGAGCTCACAATCAGGAGGCTGTGAGTTCGATCCTACGCAGATATTTCTTTTTCTCTGGGCACAATAAGGATATATGTGCTGAACAAAACTCCGCAGTGGTGACCAGAAGGGCATCCGGCCAGTAAACACTCTGCTAGCTGCCTTCAATTGCCCAGACTCCACCCCACAAGGGATTATGGTGTTGTTAAAAGAAGATGATTATAGGATATTTCTCCTGCTTTGACCTTTGTTTCATCCTCTTCTCTTTTTTTAACCATTTTTAATAAATACCAAGCACTTTTAAAAATATGCAAGGGAGCCAGTGGCTGTCGTGATGGAATACAAATTCAGAAAAGTTCAAGAGACACCAATTTCAGAGAGCAAGAGAGCAAGAGAGATAGAGGGAATAGAGGGCATTTGGATATCGATGCATCTTTTCTAGATAGGTGGATTAAACAGGCAAATTTTGCACAGTGTTAATCCCGTACTAATAGAAAGTCTGGGGAAAGAGTTCATTGATAATTCACTGACACTTGCAGTTATTCAAATACATATCCACAGGCAATTGGCAAGTGCCAATTTCTGGTTTTATCTTTCTGTTTTCCCTTTCAGCCCCTGAGAAAAATATTTATGTTGTAAGCCAGTGTTGTCGGTTATAAGCTGGCTGGCAAATAAATTGTATAAATAAATAATAAAAAATAAAAATAGCCCTTAACTGAATCATTGGTCTACTTTTGAATGTGGCAACTTGGCCTATGTCCAAAAATAGACCAACCAACCGGTAGGGAAGGTAAAGGGACGCGGTGGCTCAGTGGCTAAGATGCTGAGCTTGTCGATCGAAAGGTCGGCAGTTCAACGGTTCGAATCCCTAGCGCCGTGTAACGGGGTGAGCTCCCATGACTTGTCCCAGCTTCTGCCAACTTAGCAGTTCGAAAGCACGTAAAAAATGCAAGTAGAAAAATAGGGATCACCTTTGGTGGGAAGGTAACAGCATTCCGTGCACCTTTGGCGTTGAGTCATGCTGGCCACATGACCACGGAGATGTCTTTGGACAGCGCTGGCTCTTCGGCTTTGAAATGGAGATGTGCACCGCCCCCTAGAGTCAGGAACGACTAGCACATATGTGCAAGGGGAACCTTTACCTTTTAGAGAAGGTAAATGAATACCACCCCTGGTTAAAATGGAATGGTCCTCTAATTTTCCACGTTTGTTCAGCTTTTAAAAAATAGCTACACCAACGTGCCAGAAAAGTCTTAATTTTAAATTATACTTATTTTTCATAATAGGATTGGGGGAAAAAATAAATAAAGCGAAACAAAACAACCAGACTCTTTCAATATATTATTCATTGCAGAAGGAATTCAGTCCAGCCAGTTCCTTATAGCCTCTTTAGCTCCTTTAATTTGTTTTCAGTTCCTTCAGGCTAGGACAAAAAACGAGAAGCACTTAAGTATAGGAAGATGTAAAAAAGAAATCGATAAGATATAAATAATATATAAGAAGCATGTCCACTTTTAAAAAAGTGCAACTTAGGACACAATGTGCTGATAAACTGGTGCAACTGGTCCAGAATGCGGCCGCGCGGGTGATTACGGGAGCGACATGGCGCTCCCATGTAACACCTCTCCTGCGCGAGCTGCACTGGCTCCCGGTGATCTTCCGGGTGCGCTTCAAGGTGTTGGTTCTCACCTTTAAAGCGCTCCATGGCTTAGGGCCAGGGTATTTATGAGACCGCCTTCTGCTACTGATAACCTCCCACCGGCCAATACGCTCTCACAGAGAGGGCCTCCTCAGGGTGCCATTGGTCAAGCAATGTCGGCTGGCGGTCCCCAGGGGGAGACCCTTCTCCCCAGGGGGAGCACCCGCCCTCTGGAACAAGCTACCTCCTGGAATACGGCTGATTCCGGATCTCCGCACTTTCCGTAAGGCCCTGAAGACATTTTTATTTCAGCAAGCCGGCCTGGCCTGAATAGGTTTTATGGGTTAGTTTTTTAAATTGGATTGCTAGGGGTTTTAAATTGGGGCGGCTGTTTAATTTAATTTATTTTTAATTATTTTAACTTTTATATTGTATGTTATTTTAATTCTCGGCTGTTCACCGCCCTGAGTCCCTTCGGGGAGAAGGGCGGGATAGAAATTTAATAAATATTAATATTAATATATTAATAAAAGGACCTCTGCTGGAGATCAGTTTCTTTCTCCCAAGTTTTAAATCGGAGGTGTAAAACTCCAGGTCCGGGGGTTGATCTAGCCTGCAGGGTGCTTAGATCTGGCCTGCAAGGCTGCCCTGGAAACAATGAAGGACCGGCCCACGGTGCCTCTGAGAGTGAAAATGGCGCTTAGGAGGGTCATGTGCGGCCCTCCCGAGCTCCATTTTCACTGGCAGAGGGTTACAGGACACCATGACAGTCAAAGATGGAGCTCAGGAGCCCGTTTTCACCGGCAGATCCCTCAGGCCACCATAGGCTGCCCAATACAAGTGACATCGAGCTGTCCATGCCAGTGGTGGGTTTCAAATTTTTTATACTACCGGTTCTGTGGGTGTGGCTTGGTGGGCATGGCAGGGGAAGGATACTATAAAATCTCCATTCCCACCCCACTCCAGGGGAAGGTTACTGCAAAATCCCCATTTCCTCCCGATCAGCTGGGACTCGGGAGGGAGAGAATAGATGGGGGCAGGGCCAGTCAGAATTTTTACTACTGGTTCTCTGAACTACTCAAAATTTCCACTACCAGTTCTCCAGAACTGGTCAGAACCTACTGAAACTCATCTCTGGTCCACACCCACCCTGTCCACACCTACCCTGGCTCCCCGGAGGTCAAACACAACCCTGACATAGCCCTCAATAAAATCGAGTTGGACACCCCTGTTTTAAATGGAGCATTTGCAAGACCCATAAAATATTCTGCAGCCGTAGTTCTGCAGCCCTAGGGCTGCAGAAAAAATCTTGGTTTACGTAGGAAGAACCTGGCTAAAGAGAAATACACATAAAGACCTACAAAAAGAAAAGAAAACAAGTATCTATATATCTGTAAAGAAAGAAGCAGACATTCTGCGAGCTCCAGAACTTAAATTTTCAAAATTTTAAAATAATTAAATTTTATTTAACTAAGCTTTCATCAGCCATCTGCTGACATTGTCAGAGTATTAAACTAGCATTACAGGGATCTCTGCCTTTATATGCCATTAATCAATTTGGCCCTTGCACGTGTAATAGGCCAAATTGATTAATGGCATATAAAGGCAGAGATCCCTGTAATGGTAGTTTAATACTTTCATGATGTCAGCAGATGGCTGATGAAAGCTTAGTAAAATAAAATTTTAATTCTTTTAAAATTTTAAAATTTTAATTCTTTTAAAATTTTAAAACTTTAATTCTTTTAAAATTTTAAAATTTTAAGTTCCGGAGCTCACAGGATGTCTGCTTCTTTCTTTACTAATATATCTGGAACTCATATTTTTAGAATAGTTTGTAATCTATATATCTATATACCTATATATTTACATATCTATATATCTATATATAGTTATATATCTATATACTATTTGTATCTGTATCTGTATCATCTACATCTATATCTGCATTTGAGCATTCAAGCCTTTTAAAATAGACTTCATTGCAATCTTCTTTTTGATTAATTTGTCCTGGAGCCATAACTTTCAATATCCTTTATGACTTATTTCATCCTATTATCCTCATTGTAAAGTTACTAGATTATTAAAAGGGCATGGCTACTTTCTTCTCTCTTTTTTTATCAGTCCATCCATAATTTAGGATGTTTGCCACTGCAATTCTAATTTCCCTTTTCTTCCAGCCTCTGTGAGTGAATACATTAAAACCTGCAAATTATTTTACCAAAAACCAGCCTTTGAAAAATGCCTAATGCCATTTGTCATCCTTAAGTAGGTAAAACAAAAGATTTAGACTGAAATCAAGTTTGTCTACCGCATACAGTGGCCTCAGATCAGCTAGCACTCACGTACCCAGAACAGGCATAAATAATAAGTATGAATAATAAATACGATTATTCATAAGCCTTTAATATCTGCCTAAGGAATCTGCCTAAGCAATGAGCTCAAACAAAGAGCGAGAATCACTGTCACAAAGAAGAGAAGGGTCAAAGTATTTTCCAAACCTCTAGAAGGCAAGACCACAATCAAAGGATGGAAACTAACCAAGGAGAGAAGCAACCTAGAACTAAGGAGAAATTTCCTAACAGTGACAACAAACAAACAACGGAACAGCTTGCCTTCAGAAGTTGTGGGTGCGGCATCACTGGAGGCTTTCAAGAAGAGACTGGACAGCCACTTGTCCAAAATTGTATAGATTTTTCTGCTTGTGCAGGGAGTTGGACTAGATGACCTCCAAGGTCACTTCAACCTCTGTTTGTTGTGGTCTGTCAGCAGCTGGCAGAGCTGGCAGTGGAGTCAGACAGTGAGGAGGCTGGGGAGGAACATGGGCCAGTCCTGGAGTCAGGGGAAGGCCCCGACAAGAGCTCTGCATTGGAGGCAGAGATGGAGTCAGGGCCATCTGAGAGTGATGCATGGACTCCAGAGCCCCAAGAGTTAGACAGCAGAGAGGCAGAGGAACAGGAGGAGCCTGTTCCTAGTACACGCATGCGCAGAGCTGCCAGAAGGCAACAGCATCTAAAGCAAAAGGGACGACTCGGGAGTAAAGCCAGGAGATGATTGGCCCCTTCCATAAGGCTTAAAAGAGAAACAAAGGCACTTGTGCCTTTTTGCAGGAAAGCAGCGTTGCTGTTTCTAGTCAGCATCTCTTGTTTGTTTCTGAACTTCATGGGGCTTTGCCAAGTAAGCCTTTGGCAAGGTGTCAAAGAAGATAAAGGTGATAATCCTGAAGGACTTCTTCCGAAGGACTTGTTTTGCAACTAATTGGGACTCAACTGGGAATGAACATAATTCTCAGCTGTTACAATAAAATAGGTTTGTTTGGGACTAATTATGTATTGTAATGACTTAGTAAGCCTAGGTCACCACACTGTTATTCTATGTTTTATGAATAAATTAATCAGAGAAAAGGTCTATCTCTGAGGCCAGTGGTGGGTTTCACATTTTGTTACCACCGGTTTGCCCCATGCACGCAAGCTCACTTCGCGCTGGAGTGCATCTTCTGTGCGTGCGCCTGGCCTTCCGTGCATGCACTTTGCTCACATGCACACCTTCCACGCATGTGCCCGGCCTCAAAAACATGCCTAAATAGGACGGTGTAGCGCCGAGGCAGGTGGGCGGGCCCACCCGTGATCTCCGCTTCCGGATCGCATGAAAAGGTCTGAACCGGCTGAATACCACCTCTGTCTGAGGCCATATTCTTCAGATGTAGCCTTGATTTTTATTAACAGTTTCCCATCTGCTTTCAATGCATCTGTCACAGGTCTCAG
This sequence comes from Pituophis catenifer annectens, assembly GCF_029215685.1. Taxonomy (NCBI): domain Eukaryota; kingdom Metazoa; phylum Chordata; class Lepidosauria; order Squamata; family Colubridae; genus Pituophis; species Pituophis catenifer. The sequence goes on from NW_027256888.1 coordinate 6,723,421, forward strand.
AGATTGAAACAGGACACAGATGGTTGTTGTGCATAATAGTAATTATTAGCAATGTACAGTACACTATTAACCAGAAAGGCCTTTAAAATTTAATCTAGGCTATCTCTGCTGAATTCAGCATCTATCCCAGAGATTATTTCTATATTGGAACTAGACTTCATTCACACTTCTGTGTAATGTTATTCTCCTCTCTTGCTATGATTCTGAATTTCTACAATCCCCTTCTGTCCTCATCCTTACATTTCCAACTGACTTCATGTAACCCCAGCAAGTCTTAATCGCCTCTATGTTATCTCACGTTCTTGGTTCCTGTTTTCATGGCAATAAGTTTATTCAACTCTGTTGATTACCTTTTCTAGCTAATTAGCTCTAGCTAATCTTCTTTGTCTGCCAATTCATTCTAGTTTTACCTATGTTTTTCTTTCTTCTTATTCAACGGCCACAAGTCTATTACTATTTGTGTCCAGATGCCAGACCTGTTCTATCAGGCACGGGATGGAGACTTGCTTGTCTCTCTTTCTCTTTCTTCCCTCCATGTTCTTCCTTATTTCCGAAAAGATTCTCTCCTCTCTTTGGATGACCAGCTGTTCTATTCTGGGGATGAAAGGAGCTGATCCTTTCATCCCCTGTGCAGTGATAATAAATGTTTCTCTCTCTCTCTCTCTCTCTCTCTCTCTCTCTCTCTCTCTCTCTCTCTCTCTCTCTCTCTCTCTCTCTCCACACACACACACACACACACATCACGCAATACACACAACTCTCTTATCTGTACTTCTTTCTCACATCTCTTTTGCCCTTTTGCACACACTTTTGAGTCCCTGTCTCTCTCCCTCTCCCTCTCTTTCTTTCTCTCTTTCTCTCTCTCTCTCACCTCTCTTTTTCACCTCTTTCTCTTCCTTCCTCCATCTCCATCTCTTTTTTCTCTCTTTTTCTCTCTCTCGCACACACCCTATCTTATCTCTCTCTTTATCTATCTCTCTCTACCTCTCACACCTCTCTCACACACAAGACACACCTCTCTCTCATCTTTATTTTTCTCTCACCTCTCTCTCTCTCTTTCGCACACTCTCTGTTTCCCACTCTCTCTCTCTCCCTTCCATTCTCTCTGTCTCTCTCACACACACCTCCATCTCTTTCTTTTTTTTTTTTTTGATTTATATGCCGCCCTTCTCCGAAGACTCAGGGCGGCTTACAATGTGCTCAGCAATAGCCTTCATCCTTTTGTATATTTATACAAAGTCATCTCATTGCCCCCACAAACTGGGTCCTCATTTCACCTACCTTAGAAAGGATGGAAGGCTGAGTCAACCTTGAGCCTTGGCGAGATTTGAACCCTGCAGTAATTGCAGGCAGCTGGTCTTAATAACCAGCTTAATAACAGGGTGCCTTAAACCCCTGTACTACCAAGGCTCTTTCTCTCTCTCTCATGCCTCTCTTTCACACAGAACGCACACATTTCTCTAACACACATCTCTCTCTCTCTTCCACCTTTCTTTTACACACACATGTCTCATCTCTGTATCTCTCTCACACACATACCTCACTCTCTTTCACACACAACACACTGCTTTCATCTCTCACTCATCTGTCTTTCAGATGCCCATCTCTCTCTCTCCCTCTTCTTTCTCTCTCTCTCTCCCTCTCTTTCTCTGTCTGTCTCTCTGTCTGTTTCTCTCTCTGTCTCTCTCTGTCTCTCCCTCCCTCCCTCTTCTTTCTCTCTCTCCCTCTCCCTCTCTTTCTCTGTCTGTCTCTGTCTCTCTGTCTGTTTCTGTTCCTCTCTCTCTGTGTCTCTGTCTCTCTCTCCTATCTTATACTACTGTAAAATGGGGCAAATGACCCATTTTATGCATGAGCATACCTGTACAGCTGCCACTCTGAGGAAGATGTGCTCAGAAGAGTTGGAAACCAAACATTCTACATTTTTTCCATCCTTGACTGCGTTTTATTTCATTTGAAAAGCAGAGAAAGCTCCCGTCCATAGATCTTCTCCAGGCAACACTCTGAGTTGCTCCAGGCGAATAATAGGTAAAATTGTATACATGTCTATTCAGAAGCAGAGTCTACTGGGTTCATTGTAATTTAGCTTCGGGTTATAGATAAAATGGTTGGAATCCAAGGGAGTCTACAAGAATGTCATTTTAATATAAAGGTAGGTTTGGGCCTTTCGGAATCAATTTTATTAATGTTGGGTATAAGACACACAAAAAAAAGTTTTGAGTTGGAAAAGGAAAAAAAAAGAAAGCTAGTCCTGTTATTCTCCTTAATCTCCAACACTAAGAAAGCTGAAATCATGAAGTTTGGACAGGACATAATAGAAGGGATTGTAGAAATCTAAGCCCAATTCAGCTCTTTTCATCGCTTATGGGAAAATGATTGCAAAACAGTACCAAAAAAACCCACCATGCTATACAAACATTCTCCATTTTTCAGCTTTGTTCATTGTGCAGATTTTGCAATTAAGTTTTAGGATTAACATAGTGCGATCGTGATACTTAAGGTTAATTTGATCTACTGTTTTTGTGAGAAACAGCTAGCATGGCTCAAACTCATTGCTCATTTGAGTGCTTTTAATAATCACCCAACTATTTAATAAGCAGCCTTTTGAAGACAAAAAATAAAATTCAAAAAATATAAATGCTGGGTATTGATTCCTTCCAAAAAAAAATATCTTTGCAGTGACACAATGATATGATTCTGTCCACAAACTGATACCAAAAGCACCTGTTTGCTGTCCAGATTTTCTGTTTCCTGTCAATAGTTCTGGATAGCCATATAAGTTGTAATGGGGGCACCTGTTGAAGCTTATATAATGTAACATGCATTCGTTGGTATCAGGCCCAAAAAATCAGGTCAGTCTGTGAAGATCCAATTAAACTAATTTATTACTAAAGAAATGATGCACAGGAAACTTCTCAACTACCGTTGCTTGGAATTTGAATGGAACTCAAGAGAGGTTGGACTTACTTCATTTGTGGTTACATAGGGATTCTAGGCTGTTCTCTCTTTTAATTCCACCCCCAGGTTCTGCCATACCTTATCCTACAGTTGTTAGTAAAGTTTTACAAGAGACCCTAGATCAGGAGTGTCAAACTCAAGGCCCATGGGCCACACCGACCCATGGGGTGCAGTGGTTGGATTTAAATTTTTTTACTACCAGTTCTATGGACATGGCTTGGTGGGCATGGCTTGGTGGGCATGGCAGGGGAAGGATCAGTGGTGAAATCCAATTTTTTTTACTACCGGTTCTGTGGGTGTGGCTTGGTGGGTGTGGTGTGGCTTGGTGGGCATGGCTTGGTGGGGGAAGGATACGGCAAAATCTCCATTCCCACCCCACTCCAGGGGGAAGGATACTGCAATATCCCTATTCCCTCCCCACTCCTGAGGCCAGCCAGAGGTGGTATTTGCCGGTTCTCCGAACTACTCAAAATTTCCGCTACTGGCTCTCCAAACTGCTCAAAATTTCTACTACCGCTTCTCAAGAACCTGTCAAAACCTGCCAGATTTCACCCCTGGGAAGGATACTGTAAAATCTCCATTCCCACCCCACTCCAGGGGAAGGATACTGTAAAATCTCCATTCCCACCCCATTCCATGGGAAGGTTATTGCAAAATTCCCATTTCCTCCCAATCAGCTGGGATTTGGGAGGCAGAGAATAGATGGGGGCGCGGCCAGTGAGAGGTAGTATTTACCGGTTCTCCAAACTACTCAAATTTTCCTCTACCGGTTCTCCACAACTGGTCAGAACCTTCTGAATACCACTTTTGACAGGCTGATCCCCACAGGGCCAGCCTGAAAATAGCAAAGGACTGGCCTGCAGTACTTCTGCCAGTGAAAATGGAGCTCGGGAGGGCTTTATGTGGCCCTTCTGAGCTCCGTTTTCACTGGCAGAGAGTTGCAGGAGACCATCGCAGCCAAAAATATAGCTCAGGAGTCCGTTTTCGCTTGTAGAGCACTCGGGCCACCACAGCTACCCCTGACATGAGTTATGTCAAGCTGGCCACGCCCACCCTGTCCACTCCCACCCCATCCCCCCAAGGTCAAACACAACCCTGATGCGGCCCTCAATGAAATCGAGTTTGACACCCCTGCCCTAAATAAAAGGATAGAAAGAAGGGAAAACAAAATAAAAAAAAAAATTATAGCATCCCCCACCAAAAATAAGGCATATATTATTATTGCAGGCATCATGTCAAGTTCTGTTCGGCAATTTTTCCTTTTGTGATGAGCCATCTGGCTTTTATAAAATGAGACATATCTTGATTGCATTCAGCTAGCCAGCATCCCACTAAAGACAGATAAAAGAGCTACTTCCACAATAGTTGTAAAAATTAAAGGAACGATCTGGAAGCAGAGCTTACCCTCACTTCTCCAACTGAAAATAAATATTTATTTCTGTATGCAAATCAATATTTAGCCTCTATTAATAAATACTTGGTGACACGATGGCTCAGTGGCTAAGATGCTGAGCTTGTCGATCAAAAGGTCAGCAGTTCAGCGGTTCGAATCCCTAGTGCCGCATAATGGGGTGAGCTCCCGTTACTCGTCCCAGCTTCTGTCAACCTAGCACTTTGAAAGCACATAAAAAATGCAAGTAGAAAAATAGGGATCACCTTTGGTGGGAAGGTAACAGCGTTCAGTGTGCCTTTGGCGTTGAGTCGTGCCGGCCACATGACCATGGAGACGTCTTTGGACAGCACTGGCTCTTCGGCTTTGAAATGGAGGTGAGCACCGCCCTCTAGAGTTGGGAACGACTAGCACATATGTGCAAGGGGAACCTTTACCTTTACCTTAATAAATATTTAGAATCATAATTACAGGGAATTGTCAGCCAAGTCCACAAACCTAATAAGAGAGGGGAAAGTATCAATTTTCACATAGACTGAATTTACTACAGAATAAGGTCACAGCGTGATATTCCCAAGCTCTGAGAACCGACGGCATTTCTGAGAAGTCTAAATAAAAATAGTTTGAATAGTACTACAGTGCGGAAGAGAAGTCCGTAAAGAGACATGAAAATGGGAGAAAGGCTACAATATAGCATGAAGCATCTCTCGGTCGATCATGAGTTGCAGACTGTAGGACTTTCCACAAACACTTAAACGGAGAGATGTGAAAGACATTCTTCTCTGGATGCCACAGAAAGCCTGTGCTCCAGCCAAATTATGCGTATTTAGAGTAGTTAGTTCTGGTTACAAATTCAAAAAAAGGTCTTCAGATAGGGATCAAAATGGGGCTGCATCAGTTTGAAGCATCCCATTTAGTTGTTGTGCTTGTAAATTCTCTTGGCTGGGCCAATAGAGCCCCAAAATTCAGACATGTTCTTAGCTGGTGTAAAGTGTGTGTAGTTTGTGTGTGAGAGAGAGTGGGAGGGGAAGGGAGGGAGAGAGGAGGGAGCAATGGAGGGAGAATGAGAAGAGAAAGAGGAAAAGAGAAAGAAGAGAAATAAAAAGGAGAAATAAGAGAAGAGGAAGAGAGAGAGAGAGACAGAGAGAGAAAGAAGGAGAAAGACGAAAGATACACATTGAGTGGAGCCTTTTTACTCTTCCTCTCCCATTCCTAAAATTATAACATGGTAGCTTGCTTGGATTTGGTTTGCTGTGTTGGAAATTCTGGCTTTGGTGTCACCATTCACTTATTTGCTCACTTACCATGCGTTACATACCCCTTTGCTGTTTCATTCAGGAAAATTTCAATGTGCATTTAAAAATGCAAAAAGATTCTACAATATATCAGTGTCCTGCTAACTTTAGGTTTGTGGTGACACAGGTTGAAGACGACTGGAAATTCATGGTCAATCCACTCCCATATTGAGGCCAAGAAAAGACCAGTCACATGTCCACAAGTCATCTGGAGCGGAGCTTGAGAGCCAAAAAAAGCCAATACAATCCTAAATTGCATTAACAGAGGGATACAATCAAGATCAAATGAAGTACTAATACTACTTTATAAAGCCCTAGTAAGACCACAGCTAGAGTACTGCATCCAGTTTTGGTCACCACATAATAAAAAAGATGTTGAGACTCTAGAAAAAATGCAGAGGAGAGCAATCAGGTGTTGTGGCTCTGTTACCTGAGCCTGTGTTATCGGCAGGAGAGGATTCCGAGAGTGAAGGAGAGGAGTTGGCAAGGCCTCCCTCTCCAGGACCCTCCTCTCTGGCAATGCCTTTGGTGTCCACTGAAGGGCAAGAGATAGGGCCGGGGCCAAGCACGTCCACGCAGCCACAGGTGGACAGTGATGAGAGTAATGAGTCTTGGCTGGATCCACGCCAGCGTCGCAGAGATAAGCGCGTGCAACAGAAGAAAAGGCGTGCCAGAGATTAGGCTGAGTCACTGGACCACACCCCACAGGGTATAAAAGGGAGCGTGGTGGCCAGTCAAACCTTGTGACGAACAAAGCTGAAAGCTTCCACGCCATTCTGCATTGCCGGACTTTTGCTATAGACTTTGCTGGATTATCTTTGGACTTGATTTACTCTGTAATTATTGAGCTGTTTCCTTTGATGTACCAGAAGCGGGGAGAAGTTATCTCTCCTCTTCGTAAGTAATAAACTCTTGGCAGGCAGCCACTAGGTTGTTGCCAAGTTCCATTATCATAAGGAAAAGGATTTGGTCAACTGGTTTGGTCTTTAACTCTTGAACGTCTGTTGGTGTGTGTGCGTGTGGGACGGGGACAGAACACCAGGATGATTAGGGGACTGGAGGCTAAAACATACAATGAATGGTTGCAGGAACCTGGGCATGGCTAGTCTACTGAAGAGAAGGACCAGGGGAGACATGATAGCAGTGTTCCAATATTTGAGGGGCTGCCACAGAGAAGAGTGGGTCAAGCTATTTTCCAAAGCACCTGAAGGTCAGACAAGGAATAATGGATGGAAACTGACCAAGGAGAGATTCAACCTAGAAATGAGGAGGAACTTTCTGACAGTGAGAACAATCAACCCGTGGAACAGGAGTTGCCTTCAGAAGTTGTGGGAGCTTCATCACTTGAGACTTTCAAGAAAAGTTTGGACTGCCATTTGTCAGAAATTGTGTACGGTCTCCTGCTTGAGCGAGGGGTTGGACTAGATGACCTACACGGTCCCTTCCAACTGTGTTAATCTGATCTGAGTCTTTACTTTTCAATAAGGAGTGTAAAAAAGAAACAAAAAACACCACACCTATCACAATATAAAAGTCAACCTGCCCCCAAAGCACTGTGACTAAAGAAGCAAGAAGAAGGGAGATGTTTATCTCCTGTCCAACTTTTCTTACTCTGATGTCCTTCTCATTTGGGAAATCAGAGTCAAAGTTGTGATTTATTGCAAGGGAAGTGGCATCGGGGTTTCTTATCTTTTCAAACATTGAATCACTCAACAAATTTCAAGAAAGCTCAATATTTCTTGCTTCTGAAAGAACTCCAGAGAATTTCTTTTTGAAGGGTTTCATCTGACTGGGAAAAACTTAGGCGCAGGAGTGGGATTCAGCCGGTTCGAATCGATTCAGGTGAGCTGCTAGTTACGGCCAGCAGGTGCGCGCTCACATTTTCGATTCTGGGCGAACCGGTTGTTAAATTATGTGAAGCCCATCTCTGCTTAGGTGTAACCAGGGATGAAATCCAGCAGGTTCTGACAGGTTCTGGAGAACCGGTAGGGGAAATTTTGAGTAGTTTGGAGAACCGGTAGGGGAAATTTTGAGTAGTTTGGAGAACCAGCAAATACCACCTCTGGCTGGCCGCAGAGTGGGGTGGGAATGGAGATTTTGCAGTATACTTCCCCTGCCATGCCCACCAAGCCACACCCACCAAGCCACACCCACCAAGTCACACCATGCCCACCAAGCCACTCCCACAGAACTGGTAGTAAAAAAAAAATGGATTTCCCCACTGGGTGTAACCATATTAGAACATATACTTAGTATGTCCAGTATGAAAGATACATTCTGGATCAGAATATACCAGATCAGACAAAACAAATTTGTTTTGCAAGTAGACCACTTCTGGAATCCAAACCAATTATTTCTTAAAAAGAAAAAAAAATGCTGGACCATCTGCAAACTTATTAAGATGAATGTGATCTCAAAAAGAAGAGGTAGACATTTTTACATGCTCCATATATACTTGTATTTCATAAGTAGAAATATAATGATCTCAGAGAACTTCCTAATTAGGTTGTTGAACGACTTTAGACACAACTTTTTTCCTGGTTTAAACAATTTTATTAGTTTATAATACAGCATACAAAGAAAATACAAAAGTAAATAGTAGGGAAATTAGGGAAGGGAAAAGGGAAGAGAAGAGTGGGGGAAAGCAAGGGGGAAAAAAGAGAGAGAAAAAGCATTGACTCCTTTAATGCAGTAGAATAAGGCATTAACCTCAAACCTCAACTTTTTACTTTTACATAATAGTATAAACTAGTCAGTCCAACAACAACAGATCTATTTAATTGGTAAAACCCAAAATCAATATTTCATTTTTTTTTCTCCACCTCAAGCACAAAGTCCAGAAGCTGTTTTCAAGTAGAAATAAAAGTATTTGTATTTTTTTTCCTTGATCAAAACAGTCAATTAAGCCATCTCTGCTAACTCCATCAATTATTGAAGCCATTCATCCATTGTGAGGATCGAGGTGACTTTCCATTTCTGTGTGTGTAAATTAGTCTTGCTGTAGTAACTGTAGATGCAACTTTGATGCCAGGAAAATATTTCACTAGCTAATCAAATGGTATATTAATTATATACGTATGTATGTATGTATGTATGTATGTATGTATGTATGTATGTATTTCTCTTTAGCCAGGTTCTTCCTATGTAAACCAAGATTTTTATGCAGCCCTAGTTCAGTGAAATCACAATCCACTAGTTTCTAGGCTTTTTTTGAGGCAGCCAGCAAGCTCTCTGCTGCCCATTGGGAGACTAAGGAGAACTGAACTAGGGCTGCATAAAAATCTTGGTTTACGTAGGAAGAACCTGGCTAAAAAGAAACACACACACACACACACACACACACACACACATAAAGATAAAGGTAAAGGTTCCCCTCGCACAGTAGTTAATTAAATGGCATGTTAATTAACTATATATATAGTTATATATAGCCTTGGTGGAGCAGCGGACTAAAGCGCTGTTAAAGTAGCACTTAGTTGCCAGCTGCCTGCAATTACTGCGAGTTCAAATCTCACCAGGCTCAAGGTTGACTCAGCTTTCCATCCTTCCGAGGTAGGTAAAATGAGGACCTGGATTGTGGGGGCAATAAGCTGACTTTGTATAAAAAAGAACACCGCTTGGGGGGGCCGAAAACCCTACTAAGCAGGTATATACAAAAGTATGAAGGCTATTGCATTTTTTACATGCTTTCAAACTGCTAGGTTGGCAGAAGCTGGGACAAGGAACAGGAGCTCACCCCGTTACGCAGTGCTAGGGAATCAAACCACTGAACTGTCGACCTTTCCATCAACAAGCTCAGCATCTTAGCCACTGAGTCACCGCGTCCCTATATACATTCATACATACATATATAGGCTCGCTCAAAACTCATATTCGAAGAGCGTTTGTTGATAATTTCTCATCAGATCTGAGCTAAGTATCAAGGTGAGACTACAAGGAATGGACTCTGTAGAACTCCACATTTGTATTAATGTCTCGCATGATGATTTGCAAGGAACACTTGTCAGATCTGTAAGTGTGCCAAAATGAGATGTGAAAAGGGCTCTGGATGCAAAGTTTAGCTTCAGTAAAAGAAGACTGAAGGGTGAAAAAAAAACCATTGAAATATCTGAAAGGATGCTCCACCAACACTCACAATCTGTTCTTTATCGCTACAGAGTGCAGGACATATAATAATGGATTTAAAGTACAGGAAAGCCAATTCCAATTGAATCTTGGCGGGTGGAATGGGGTCTTCCTAACCGTCGGAGTAGTTTGATAGTGGAACTAATGATAGGGAGAAGTTGTAGACTCCACTCCCTGGATAGACTCATTGGTGGGGAGAGGAGCGTGTGTTACATTAATTTGGATTCCTGCAATACCAGGAGGTTGAATGGCTTAAATATCCTCTTTCACACTATAATTGTACAAAATTATATAGGCCAACAGGGCCCAAACCAAACTTAATTGACATAAAAAAGATGAGACAGAAGCTTTTCAGATGTTCTCCTCAAGCTAATGAACTGAATAATCCATGGATTTTTCAACCTACAAATAATTAACTAACCAACCATTTCTAATCAAATGCCATCTTGTGCTTTAAAAAGGAAGTGAAATGCTAGATCTCCTGGGTAGTTCTCGGATATCCTGAAAATGCATCTTTTCGGTAGGGTAGCCAACCAGCTAATTACTTTACAAAGTTTGAGGAAGGTGAGTTGAACTTTTATTTTTGGAATCAGCTCACCATTTTTCCCCCCTAACCATAATTTTTGGGGGTGGGCGGGGAAGGAATCTGAAATTAATGCTTTGTCCTCAATGTTCACTTACTGCTGATTGTACTTCTGTGATCAACCCCAGCCTGATTTTACCGTGTTGAATTTACTGGGAAACAGTTTCAATCACATTAATGCTTTATTGTTAAGCTATGTTTGGCCATCATGAACTGGGATCAATGTAATTGTAACTCACTTTTACAGTAGCGGCCAAAATTGTGGAAAACTTTTTGGGGAAAAGTGTATTTTCTAAAACTAGCTAATAACACCACCTTTTTTGGGAATAGTACCGTAAAATTATATATCGATGGAAAGATAATTTAATCAAGAATGTAATGCAATAACTTCTATGAAGGGTTTGAGATTAGAGTAGCAGTTATGGTATAAAGAAGAAAAGTGAAACGCGTAGAAAAAAACGAGATATACAAAAATGATCACCGTAGAAAAAACGAGATATACAAAAATTATCACATAGTTAATACTTAGTTGGGTAACCTTTAGCATGAATGACGGCCTTACAACGTCTTCCCATGGAGTGAACCAAGTCTTTTAGTTCTGCAGCTGTTCTAATGTGAAACCAAGATTGAAGGATGGCTTCTATTAACTGGATTTTATTGCTGGGTCGTTTCTGATTAACAAGTTTCTTTACTTGGCTCTATAGATTTTCCATTGGGTGAAGGTCTGGGCTATTCCCAGGCCATTCCAGCAGTGGAATATGATTATCTTGAAACTCCCCCCCGAAAAAAGTGGTGTTATTAGCCATCAAACTTCAAAAATACACTTTTCCCAAAAGGTTTCCACAATTTGGGCCACTACTGTACATGTTCAAGGCAACATAACGTTCAACCTTCTTACAGATGCATTGTAGACACAAAGGAGGAAGAAGTATTTGCAACAGTGAATCATGATGAATTGACATAGCAATAGCGTTTAGACTTACATACCGCTTCATACTGCTTTACAGCCCTCTTTAAGCGGTTTACAGAGTCAACAACAGCCCCCAACAATCTGGGTCCTCATTTTACCAACCTCAGAAAGATGGAAGACTGAGTCAACCTTGAGCTGGTCAGAATCAAACTGCTGGTTGTGGGCAGAGTTAACCTGCAATACTGCATTCTAACCACCGAGGAAGGAAGGAAGGAAGGAAGGAAGGAAGGAAGGAAGGAAGGAAGGAAGGAAGGAAGGAAGGAAGGAAGGAAGGAAGGAAGGAAGGAAGGACTAGCAATAGCACCTAGACTTATATACCACTTCACAGTGCTTTACAGCCCTCTCTAAGCAGTTGACAAAGTCAGCCTCTTGCCCACAACAATTTGGGTCTTCATTTTACCCACCTCGGAAGGATGGAAGGCTGAGTCAACCTTGAGCCTGGTGACATTTGAACTGCCAAATTGCAGGCAGCCGGCAGTCAGCAGAAGTAGCCTGCAGTACTGCATTCTAACCACTGCGCCACCATGGCTCATGAATAATGCTGTGAATGTGTTAAGCATGCCCATGTCATGTGCATAATCCTCTTCTGGCTAATTGCAAGGCCTTGAGAAACATTTTAGAAGCAACACAATAAGAAACAACCCAGAGTTACATGTTGTTTGATAGAACCAGAATACACATTGCTTCGTCAATCAGCTTCCAAGCAGTACTTCATTTCCAACAGGCTGCAAGCAAAACATCCATTTCAGGCTGGGTTAGTACTAATTCATTCAACCTTGAGTGCTAAAGAAGAAGAAAGTTGGAGAAATGGGCATGTTCTTTTTGGTCTCTCCATCTTAAAGATCTCCACGAAAGTCACATGACATTAAGATGGGTGGAGAATCAATGTAATCGCCATCAATTGAGATCTCCAACTTTTTCTGTTTGAGGAAGTAGTTAATTTGAAGTTTAAAATTGGTTGACTCACAAATCTCACTATGGCTGCATTGAGGCATTTGTGTTCTTTTCCACACTCTTGCAAAATGTTGCATGTATTTTTTTTTAAAAAAGAGAGAAAGTAATACAATCCGGAAGGGGTTAAACATACAATATTCATTCACTTGTCTTTTTTCTTTTAAATCCTTCTTTGCCCATCCTCTAAAAACATTTATGGATTTCTTTTAATGTCACACTCAGTAAATATTTCATCAGCATATTAAAAATTTAATACCCCCGTATTAAAAAGGATGTTTTACCTTTTGAAAAATCAGTTTACTAATCGGTATGACTTGTAGAACAGATTCTACCTTTGAATCATTCATATGCCTTTCCGAGGTTTTTTTTTGCTTGTTTGTTTTTAATTCTAAGGATTGCTTTTCCATTATTCTGTGTACTTTTTGTCTTGAATCTTTGAATGACGCACACGGAGAACGTGCGTGATTGCCTCACTGAAATTATCGACTGTGGGAAACACACAAATCCATATTGAATCCTTCAAATGAATTGATCAAGAAAGTAAAACAAAGAAATATCTTTAATCAAATCGATTTTTTTTTCAGTCGGAACAGCTCATCACACCTTGATCATCATTAGACTTTTCTTAATACAGTCAATATCTTTTCAAAATATCTTTTATTTATTTTTTCCCAGAGAGTTTTATGGCAGGTTTAGACACTTGTTCCTCCAAGAATGTTGATGCTTCTTATAAACATATTTACCACTAGATGACTGTAAAAGCAAACCATTCAGACTTATAGAATAGCAGAGTTGGAAGGAACCTTGGAGGTCTTCTAGTTCAACTCCATGCTTAGGCAGGAGATCCTATATCAGTTAAGACAAATGGCTGCCCAATCTCTTCTTAAAAACTTCTAGTGTTGAAAACCCACAATTTCTCAAGTCAAGACGTTCCACTGATTAATTGTTCTAACTGTCAGGAAATTTCTCCTTATTTCTAAGTTGCTTCTCTCCTTGGTTAGTTTCCATCCATTGCTACTTGTCCTGCCTTCAGGTGCTTTGGAGAATAGCTTGACTCCCTCTTCTTTTTGTGGCAGCCCCTTAACTATTGGAACACTGCTAATTCCTTATGTAAATGAAAGCATTATTGTTATGGACAAAACTTCTACAGCACACAATAACTTGAAATTTCTCAGTGGGCTCGGTTCGCTTCCTTTTCCTCCACTAAGCAGGGGTAACCTAGCAGAGTGAAATTAAGAGATTCTGAGATACTGAATATATCGTATCTTTATGTCAATAGGTGGGAGTGATCATTTTGAAGGATCTCCTGCAGTGAAATTGTAACTACGAGATAAAATTGGAAAGGTAGATAGAAAATGCATGGGATGCCTTAAAAGATAACTCTGGACATAAAATAGGATAATATCCTTCATTCAGTGGTGAAATTTGATTTTTTTTACTACCGGTTCTGTGGGCGTGGCCTGGTGGGCGTGGCTTGCTAGGCATGGCAGGGGAAGGATACTGCAAAATCTCCCTTCCCACCCCACTCCAGGGGAAGGATACTGCAAAATCTCCATTTCCACCCCACTCCTGGGGGAAGGATATTGCAAAATCTCCATTCCCACCCCACTCTGAGGCCAGCCAGAGGTGGTATTTGCCTGTTCTCCGAACGACTCAAATTTTCCGCTACCGGTTCTCCGAACTGCTCAAAATTTCTGCTACCAGTTTTCCAGAACCTGTCAGAAACTTCTGGATTTCACCCCTGCCTCCAATCCATCCATAGAATAATGGTGTAATGACTATTGATCAATAGGGAAAATTTGAAGACTGCAGCCCTTATTCCCATGCACAATGACAGATACATCTGCTCTCCTATATTTAGTAAAACTAAGGACATGGGGGAAAAAAATAGTTGGTTTGTAATCCCACAAAATGTCAAGGTAGAATTAGTTTGCTCAATCAATGGCTTGACTTTATTGAGGAAAGCGACTTTTGAAAAACGAAGGGAAGTGTGTGGCTGCTTTCATTCGTGAATTAGAAATGTGGTACCTCAATGTTGCACAGAAGTCTTGGATAAGATATTAGTGGGGACCGATGACATAATTGATAAGGATACTGTATAATTATTTATTAAATTATAAAATGGAAGAAGAACAAGTCAAAGAGACAATGATAGTGTGGTCTAAAAATTTTGGATATAACATAGATTTGGATAATTGGCAAAAGCTTCGGGAGAGAAATTAGAAACTGACCATGGCCATATCATATAAGGAAAATCTCTATAAAATGTTCTATAAGTGGCATCACCACCCCGGCAAGATTGTCGAAAATGTTTAACAATATGTCCCCCAAACTGTTGGAAATGCAAACAAATACCTGGCACATATTGCCACATGTGGTGGACCTGTATAAAGGCAAGGAAATTTTGGATACAAATTCATACGTGGTTAGAAAAAATGACTAGAAAACATATAGAGTTTAAGCCAGAACTATTCTTATTAGGTCATTATCTCAGATGGTTATGATAAAGGGACAATACCCTGTTTCCCCCCAAAATAAGACATCCCCTGATAATAAGCCCAATTGGGCTTTTGAGCACATGGCAATAAGGCCAAGTGCTTATTGCTAGGGCTCACTGCCTTAGAAGAGTGAGGAAAATTCTCAGGGACGGCTCTCACCCTGGAAAGTAGGAGGGGGGATTAAGGAGAGGGGTTGTTAGTACACATAATAGCATTCTATTATTCTATTATTATAATATTATATTATTATATTATGTTAGTTATCACCTTTAAAGCGCTCCATGGCTTAGGACCTGGGTACCTACGAGACCATCTTTTGCCACCAATAGCCTCCCACTGACCAGTTCGTTCTCACAGGGAGGGACTACTCAGAGTACTGTCAGTCAAATTATGCCGACTGGCGACTCCCAGGGGGAGGGCCTTCTCTGTGAGGGCTCCAACCCTTTGGAATGAACTGCCCCCTGAGATATGAAATATCCCTGATCTCCGTGCTTTCCACCGTGCCCTCAAAACCCTGATGTTCCAACAGGCGGGGCTAAACATATGAACATGTGAATGTTTTTAAAATGTTATCTAATTTTAGGTTCTATTTAATTGGGTCAAACTATGTTATAATAATAATTTTAATTAGCAATTTTATGATGTTTGTGTATCTATATTTTTCTTGACTGTACACCGCCTTGAGTCCTACGGGAGAAAGGCGGTATAGAAATATAATAAATAAATAAATAAATAAATAAATAAATAAATAAATAAATAAATAAATAAATTCTTCCTGCCCGTCAAGGTCAGGGCGATCCAGCATCTGGAGAAGGAGTGGTCAAGGGGCTGGATTGAGATGGAACGGACATTGATATATATATATATATATATTTAATTTGATTTATATGCCGCCCTTCTCCGGAGACTCAGGGCAGCTTACAATGCATTAAGCAATAGCCTTCATTCTTTTGTATATTTTATACAAAGTCAGCTTATTGCCCCCACAAACTGGGTCCTCATTTCACCTACCTTAGAAAGGATGGAAGGCTGAGTCAACCTTGAGCCTTGGAGAGATTCGAACCAGCAGAAATTGCAGGCAGCTGTGTTAATAACAGGGTGCATTAAACCACTGTACTATCAAGGCTCTTAGATTGGAGCATGTAATCGACTGGGGGGGAAAGGAGGTGGTTTTGAGAGCTTTGATTTACTGAAGGAAAACCTGGGCTTTTCAGATTCGAGTTTTCCCATATGTGCCAGTTTGCCTATTCTAGTAAAGAGAGCTTTGGAAAAATGTTTGCTTCCGCATCTTTACTTAGAGTTGGGTTTTTTCTGGAACGCTGACATTGCACATATGTTGTGCATGGACAATAAAGATTTGAATTGAATTGAATTATTTCAGGGGTCAAAAAAAATATAAGACAGGGTCTTATTTTTGGGGAAACACGGTATACCTAATATTACACATCTTGACCGCAGCAAGAATTGTATACGCACAGCAGTGGAAGAGCGAAAACACCCCTTCAGATGAAGAGACAATAAGGAAGATGTTGGTCTGTGTGGAAATGGACAGATTAATGTTAAAAATAAAAGATAAAGGGGATGCAGAATACTATGCTATATGGAATAGATTCTATCAATGGTTGGAAGTTAGAATGCGATAGAATCAGTGATGTACAGTGATGTACACTGAGAGCATATGCACCAAAGACAAATTCCTTGTGTCAACTTGCAAAGCTTTCAAGTTGCCATGAGCAGGAGGGAGGGAGAACTGATAGAGCTGATTGATTTCCCTAACTTAAGTGCATTCCATACATTCTTCCTGACCGCAGTCAGGAGGAGGGTGTTGGATTTCACAGCCAGCCAAAGTGGTTAATTGGAGAATGTGATTTATGACATGGCCAGAGAGGAGGGGAGAGACAGGGTCATAGGGGAACGTAAATCTACATGGGATTAGTTCTAACTGCATCCGAATATTGCCGAAATGGTGCTCCTAATAAATGACTGTATTTCTTTTGAAGTTCGGCTCATGGCTCATGAATTAATTAGGGCATCTTTCAGAAACTTCACACCTTGTGTGTCCAATCACACTTGGCCAATAAATAATTTTATTCTACACTTGGGAATAAGAAAATGGCAGGGAATAGCTATCTGCTCTTTAATTAAAATCTAGCTTCATCCACAGAATGGTGAGTGAAGGGCATCAGATGGAAAGTTTAAATTCAATAGACCACTTCCATGAATTTGCATTTCCTTTGCACTGTGAAGAGATCTTTAAGAAGCCATCTTCTCCCTATTAATGTCTTTCAGTGAGTTCCCAAAGATTGTTTTTCAAAAGGCAACTGGACTTGTTTTTCCTTGAAGACGTTTTGCTTCACATCTAAGAAGCTTCTTCATGTTCAGTTCTTCATGTTCAGTTCTTCATGGAGAACTGAAGAAGCTTCTTGCATGAGAAGCAAAATGTCTTCAAGGAAAAAAGCAAAGTCCAGTTACCTTTTGGGGGGGAAAAAAGCATCTTTGGGAACTCACCAAAAGACATTATGCAGTATGGGGAAGATAGCTTGGAACAACTGTGACCTGGATGACTGAGAATCTCCACAGATGTCTTTTAGTGAGTTTTGTTGGGTTTCATAGAAAACCAGATTCACATGTGTTGTCATAACATCCTGTTATGTAAAGCCTTATTCAGATACTCCACTGCATATTAGTCCGTGGAAATAAGTTTATAATAACAGATAAGTGGATTTGTTATTGTTGTTAATTGTGAAGTTGTGTCCAACCCAGTGTGATCCCATGGACAACGTTCCTCCAGTCCTTCCTGTCCTTTACCATCTCCCAGAGTCCATTTAAGCTCACGCCAACTGCTTCAGTGACTCCATCCAGCCACCTCGTTCTCTGCCGTCCCCTTCTTCTTTTGCCCTCAATCGTTCCCAGCATTATTTTATTTATTTTTATTTTTTTATTAATCATATTTCTATGCCGCCCACTCTCCGAGGACTCTGGGTGGCTTACACCAAAGACAGTATACTAAATAGCATATTGCCCCCAACAATCTGGGTCCTCATTTTACCCACCTCGGAAGGATGGAAGGCTGAGTCAACCTTGAGCCGGTGAGATTTGATCCGCTGATCTGCTGAACTAGCAGTCAGCTGAAGTAGCTGCAGTACAGCACTCTAACCACTGCGCCACTACTAGGCTCTTTTCCGGTGAGTCCTTCCTTCTCATTAGGTGTCCAAAATATTTGAGTTTCATCTTCAGGATCTGGCCTTCCAAAGAGCATAGTGGTGGCTAAAAAATAAACAAAAGATGATTATTGCCATTTAATTGTAATGTGGACTGTTCAAGGTAGTATGTTTTTCACCTAGCACGGATTAGCATTGATAATATTACCTAGTTTGGTAATGAAACATCTACAAGGAAACATCCAAGCTCAGAAAACACCAAGGATCCCTCATTTCAACCCTGAGTTACAGATATTCTCCTTTATTGATTTTTTTTTTTCTTCATCTTATGAGTGGTCGCTAGTTTCTTGTTCTTATTTTCTGTTAGTAAGGACACAGTGACACAATTCACACTGAATGAAGTCTACGCATATATTAGATCCATTGAGAATGTAATGAATGAGATAACTGGAACAGAATAGCAGGAAAACAAAGATTTAAATCTATCAGACACAACCCTGGGTAAATTAAATGCTGCTTTGCTCTTAATTCATCACTGGGAATGGAAGCTTATCTCTTATAAATTACAACCAGTGGAAATTAGAGATATGACACATGAAAACATGAGGGTGAAAATGAAAATATTCATCACTAGATGGAGCTTGGGAAATTTGTATAATCTCTTCCATACAAACATCTTAAAAGATGTACAGTTTCAGTGTCTGTCCTCTGTTTTTGCCTTGGATGACACATATCATAGTCATTTTTCCACCTCAAAACATCATTGATTTTATTGTTCTTGCCCTCCACATATTCGGTCATCGTAGGAAGCATATTATATATAATATAGTAAGCAGAGCCAGTTGGAAATTTTTCCAATCAGAATTAATGAGAAATCTAGAAAGAAGTCTAGCAATAATAAGATTTTTTTTTTCCTGGAGGGTCAAGGGTGGCAGCAATGCAGAGGTGAAACACTACAGGTTCGCTCCAGTTCAGGCAAACCAGTAGTTAAAGAAGCTACCGGTTCAGGTGAACCGGTAGTTAAAAAATGCTACTGGTTCCTCTGAACCGGTATTTCCGACAATTAGCTGTGCCGCGCGGTAGGGAAGCTAAATCTCGCGGCACAGCTGGTTCCCCCCCTCGCTGTTCTACTTATGTTCCCAAGCTTCCTTTTGGCACGTACTGCTCATGCATTCACACAGCCACCGAACCGGTAGCAAACCGGTTCAGATTTCACCACTGCAGCAATGCCTCAGATAGAAAGTCCATACAGAGAGTGGTAAGGATAGCCGAGAAGATTATAGGAAGCTCGCTTCCCGTTATTCAGGATACTGCTTATAAGCGCAATTTGCTTAGAGCTCAAAGCATTGTTAAAGACCCCACACAACCCACTTCACAGTCTGTTTCTGTTGCTCCCCTGAGGGAGGAGGTTTCCAAGTATTTATAGCAAGGACTACCAGATTCTGTAACAGCTTTGTTCCCTATGCCATCCACCTGGTAAACTCGCAAGATTCGTTTTTCTCGCTGTGTGCATATATACATCTGAACTAGGCTGTGTTTTTTCTCCATGTCATATAATATATATGGGTATACACATAATTATGTATGTATGTATGTATGTATGTATGTATTTATTTATTTTGTCATATTTATTATACATTGGAGAGCCATAGGCAACAAAATTTCATTTTAATGTATGCCGATTAGTGTACATTCAAAGTGACAATAAAGTTATTCATTCATTCATTCATTCATTCATTCATTCATTCATTCATTCATTCATTCATTCATTCATTTGTTCGTACATTTTAATTTAATTTAATTAATTAAATTTATATGCCGCCCCTCTCCGAAGACTCAGGGCGGCTCACAATACATTTTAAAAAATAATTATAAAAAAACATTGAAAAATTAAAAACATTTAAAACATTAAAAACTCATTCACGGCATTCATGGCCGGATCTTGCCAGATCACAAGAGCGAGATCAACGGCCCCGTACATTCATTCATTCATAGAACTTCCTTTGCTCAACACTTATATTATTTAGCGAATCCCATGCCAGGCAAAATACAATAGAATAGAATCCATCAAGACACACTGATTATCTAATTCATACTGAGTGCACTTGCGTTAAAGAATCTCTAAAGAAGATAATTCAAATGTTCGTACAGTGGTTCATAGGCCACAGTTGATTGTTAAGATGAGATGTTCCATAAGGACATCCTGTTGTTCCATGGATTGTGATTTGTATATTATACAAAAGAAGGAGATGCAAATTTACATTTTATTTAGTGTTACACAGAAAATACACAATAGACAGCCTTGTGAAAGTGATATATTCCTGGGGCAACAAGGTAGGGGGATGAGGAGGAGGTTGAGGAGGAGGAGCGGGAGGAGGGGGAGGAAGAGGAGGAGAAGGAGGAGGAGGAGGAGGAGGAGAAGAAGAAGAAGAAGAAGAAGAAGAAGAAGAAGAAGAAGAAGAAGAAGAAGAAGAAGAAGAAGAAGAAGAAGAAGAAGAAGAAGAAGAAGAAGAAGAAGATGATGATGATGATGATGATGTCAGGTGAAATGTCTAACTTGCTTGTATATCTATTCCATACTACCCTGCAAGGGTTAACCCAACCACTCAACCCATTATCCCCATAGTCCCACCTTACCTCAAAGCTCCTCCCTCTGAGTACAAAAGGCCTCTCCCACGTGGTCATCCAGCAGTTCCAGTTCCACATCTGTAAGGAAAGGACATAGATCAGATACAGATGTAAAAGTAAGCTAATTCTATATTTGAATATTTAAAAATAAGCTATTAGAAATACTACATTATGTCTGGAGTTATTTGGGCCAGATCCATCAACGAAGAAGAAGAAGAAGAAGAAGAAGAAGAAGAAGAAGAAGAAGAAGAAGAAGAAGAAGAAGAAGAAGAAGAAGAAGAAGAAGAAGAAGAAGAAGAAGAAGAAGAAGAAGAAGAAGAGGAGGAGGAGGAGGAGGAGGAGGAGGAGGAGGAGGAGGAGGAGGAGGAGGAGGAGGAGGAGGAGGAGGAGGAGGAGGAGGAGGAGGAGGAGGAAGAAGAAGAAGAAGAAGAAGAAGAAGACTACTGTGGGGTCCTTGGTGTTCCCAGGCCTTGATTGCTTTCTTACAGAACTAGATAACAGGAGGAGGAGGAGGAGGAGGAGGAATAGACACAATTATACGATGACATGTTTTGGAAGTGCTGATTAAGACAGAGAGATGTTTGTTCACTTGCACAGTTCTTACACTCCAGGAAACATCATGTGGTATTGTATTGCTCAAATGCTCCCATATTTAGATACATAGATATAAAAATAGGATAAATCGCTTCACACAGATAAGGAGGATATCAAGGAGAAGAGACAGTTCTAAATTTCTTTCTGTTTCCTGCTTCTGTTTCTGTTTCTGAGAATAAGCAGGTAGGACTTTTTTCTATAAGTTTGCTTTGTTGTTGTTAGTTGCGAAGTCGTGTCTGACCCATCGCGACCCCATAGACAATGTTCCGCCAGGCCTTCCTGTCCTCTACCATCTCCCAAAGTCCATTTAAGCTCCTACCGACTGCTTCAGTGACTCCATCCAGCCACCTCATTCTCTGGCATCCCCTTCTTCTTTTGCCCTCAATCTTTCCCAGCATTAGGCTCTTTTCCATTGAGTCCTTCCTTCTCATTAGGTGGCCAAAGTATTTCAGTATCATTTTCAGGATCTGGTCTTCTAAAGAGCAGTCAGGGTTGATCTCCTCTAGGACTGACCGGTTTGATCGCCTTGCAGTCCAAGGGACTCACAGGAGTCTTCTCCAGCACCAGAGTTCAAAGGCCTCCATTCTTTGGCGCTCAGCCTTCCTTATGGTCCAACTTTCACAGCCATACATTGCAACTGGGAAAACCATAGCCTTGACTATACGCACTTTTGTTGGCAGGGTGATGTCTCTGCTTTTTAGAATGCTGTCTAGATTTACCATAGCTTTCCTCCGCAGGAGCAAGCGTCTTTTAATTTGTTGGCTGCAGTCCCCATCTGTGTTGATCTTGGAACCCAGGAAAATAAAATCTGTCACTACCTCATCTATTTGCCAGGAATTGAGATCAGGGCTGGGAGCCATGATCTTAGTTTTCTTAATGTTGAGTTCCAAGCCGACTTTTGCATTCTCCTCCTTCACCCGCATCAAGAGGCTCTTTAGTTCCTCTTCACTTTCTGCCATTAGAATGGTATCATCTGCATATCTGAGGTTGTTGATATTTCTCCCGGCAATCTTAATTCCAATTTGTGATTCATCCAGCCCCACCTTTCCTTATGGAACTCATCCAGTATCTTTAGCGTCCAAAAGACTATTCATTCTGATAAGTGCTTTCCTTTATATTAACCTTGATGCAATTTTAGCATTTGATTGTACATTTTCTTAATTTCTTTCTTACTTTCCAGATCCAAAGATTCTCTTAGGCTATCTTTAAAAAAAAAAAAAAATCTTTGTTAGTTAAAACTATCATTAAGACTTCATAGATTAAACTTAATCTCTTCATAAAAATACAAAACAAGGCAAAAGTCTTTTATACCATCTGCTTCTTCACTATTTTTACCAGGTGATTTTTTTTTACCTCATTATAATTAGCAAGTAATTAGTGAAGGTTGTGATGGCATAAGTAGATTATAGATTATATAGGTCAATTTGTTACAATGGCAGGGTGGTATGGAAGAATAGAACTGAAGACACATATTTGAGCTGGAGTATAAAGGAAATCTATACGCTCATGAAAAATGCTGAAATTTGTGCTTTTGTGCATTCTTTTAACAAACATTTTAATAATGCTGCTTACCCCCCCCCCACCTCCTAATGTTCCTTTCCTTAAGGTAAAGGTAAAAGTTCCCCTCGCACATATGTGCTAGTCGTTCCTGACTCTAGGGGGCAGTGCTCATTTCCGTTTCAAAGCCGAAGAGCCCAGCGCTGTCCAAAGACGTCTCCGTGGTCATGTGGCCGGCATAACTAAACGCCAAAGGCACACGGAACACTGTTACCTTCCCACCAAAGGTGGTCCCTATTTTTCTACTTGCATTTTTTACGTGCTTTCAAACTGCTAGGTTGGCAGAAGCTGGGACAAGGAACGGGAGCTCACCCCGTTACGCAGCACTAGGGATTCGAACCGCTGAACTGTCGACCTTTTGATCGACAAGCTCAATGTCTTAGCTGCTGAGCCACCACGTCCCTTTTTCTTTCCTTAAAGATGTCCTTAACTCCTTCTTTTTAAGTCAAACCACAGTAATTTTCAATTTACAACCACAATTGGAACCAGAATCCAAATATTTGAATTCAAATATTTCTAATTTTAAGTCGCCAAGTATTAAATCAAATCTAACATTGTAACCACTACGCCACCCGGTAGTCCTCCACTTACAACCACAATTGAGCCCCTAATTCCTGTTGCTCAGTGAGACTTCTGCTAAGTGAGTTTTGCCCCTTTCATGACCTTTCTTGCCACATTCGTTGAGTGAATCATCGCACTTGTTAAGTTAGCAACACAGTTTTTATACGTATCTGGTTTCCCCCTTGATTTTGCTTGTCAGTAGGTTGCAAAAGGGTATCACATGAACCTGGGAGCCTGCAACAGTCATAAATACATGCCAGTTTCCAAGCATCTGGATTTTGAGCACAAGACTTTGGAGATGCTGCAATGGTCTTAAGTGTGAAAAACAGGCATTAAGTGACTTTTTTTGAGTGCCGTTGTACCTTTGGATGGTCACTCAATGAACTGTTGTAAGTCGAGGACTTCCTGTTTATTTCTCTCTCCTTAACTGACATTGGGTTCTTGAACTCATTCATTCATCTGGAACTTATTAGAGGGAACTAATTCCCTCTATAGCCGTAATGGCGAACCTATGACACATGTGCCCAAAATAGCACGCAAAGCCATGTCACCCAGCACGCACGGCCTTGCCTGTTTGTCTTCTGGGTTTCTGGTGCACATGTGTGCATGACGATCAGCTGTCTTTCGTGTGAGCGGCAGTGCTGAAAGCCAGTGTGTGCATGTGCGCCAGCCAGCTGATTGTTGGGTGTGCATACGCGCCAGAACCCAGAAGTTAGGCTTTTCTGGAGTGCGATCCCTTAACCCGTGGCAGTGCCAAAAACGGGCCTGCACATGCACGCCATCCAGCTGATCATTGGGGTGTGCATGCACGCTAGAACCCAGAAATTCAGTTTTTCCAGAGTGTGGCCTCAACAAGAGCGTGCGGGCGATGTGCTCGCTTCGGCAGCACATATACTAAAATTGGAACGATACAGAGAAGATTAGCATGGTCCCTGCGCAAGGATGACACGCAAATTCGTGAAGCGTTCCATATTTTTATCATGTATGTACTCGAACTTGCAAGCTAAATGTTGGAGATGTGAATGTATGATGTAACCTATTATCATATATGGTGGACCTGTAAGAAAATCAAGGCATTTTGGATAAAAATTTGGTGGGTGATGCAGAACATTTTGAAAAGAAGGTTGAAACTTACTCCTCAATTGTTTCTATTGGGTATAATTACGGACTGTACAGTTTCAGAGACTAAATTGATTTTGAACTTAATATCAGCAGCTAGGCTGCCTGGTAGCTCAATATTGGAAGAAGGACTCTTTGCCTACTATTGAAGAGGGGATATTGAAAGTAACAAACCTAGCAGAAATGGCGAAAATCTCTGCGTATTTGAAGGACCACACGCAAGAAAGATACGTATCGGAATGGAGAAGATGGATTGATTATATTCAAAAAAGTATCAGACAAGAAAATATCAAATAGCTTATGAATGAATGTTAGTATTAGAAGTATTTGGTTATCTGTAGTGGACTTAAGGTTTCAGTGGGGGAGGTAGTACTTTGAGGATAAGTAGATTAATCTAGTTTATGTTTGATTAAATGAAATACCTTGTATTTTGCTCTGGGAAGTTGGGGGGTGGGAGGGTGGGATGAAGGGGGGAAAGGGGTGGGGGGAACATGGGGGGGGGAATTTTTTGTATTTCTTTTTTGTAAAACTTTTCAATAAAAAACAAAAAGCGTGCGGGCGCAACATTTCGGTGTGACCTTTTTGGCACTTGGTGCCGAAAAGGTTCACCGTCACTGCTCTATACTATACAAAATGCATCCTTTTAAGTGTTTGTGGGGTAGCATTTATATTTGTCTGAGAACAATTTAAGAATAAGTATATCCTCTGCACTTGGAATAATTGGAGCAGAAACACATTTAGTGCCTCAAATCACTAAAAGCCCCCTTTAAAAAAAATGCTATAGCTGTAAAAGTATTTGAAAAGGCCATTTTTCAAAAGTTTTCGTTACCCTCTTATTAGCTGATTCGTGAACCAGAGTCCATTCCCAGTTACTTTGGCTATTTCTATTTCTATTTCTAACAGAATGATCATGTGTCCAGCTTAAATCCAACACATTATACTCTCCTAACTGACTGTTATTGAGCTTAACTATTTAAAGAGAACTCAGTTGGATGAAAAATAATGCTTGCAAATTTTCCACTTTAGCATCATTTCTTTTCTTTTCTTTTTAATAACACAGATTAAAGTACGATCATCCAACAATAGCTATCTGGGGATTTTCTTTTTCTTTTCCCTTTGCTTTGCATTTTAATACAATATCAGTGGAATATGTTATATCTGATTAGGTTTGAGATTTTTCTCTGGGAATAGAAGACCATCTTAAAAGATTGAAATGATGTTAATCCTTCTGTGTATGGTCAGCTTTGGAGCAAATGCAGTCAGTATCTTCTTAATGCCTTGTCAGCATTGAAGGACGCTTATAATTCAGGCTGGGAAAAAGATATATTCTGATATACGTTGACTGAGGATATTAGCATAGCTTCTTTGTAACTTAAATGAAAAGAGTAGGTATATTCTTTAGGATCTGGGAGGGAGGCACTACTACAAAACATAAGTCTTTTTCATTGGATTTGTTTGCTTCTCCTATGCAAAAAAGAAAGAAAGAAAAGAAAGAGAGTTGTAAAACAAGAGTTTCTCTTAAAATAAAAAAAAAAGATTTTCTAAGACTGGGTTTAACAACTGGAACAGCTTGAAGAAGCTGGCCCCTATTTCTTACGATCTAATTTGTTGTTTGTTGTTCAGTCGCTCAATTGTGTCTGATTGTTCATGAC